>NC_069500.1:746646214-746746214 GCF_027579735.1 Bombina bombina
CCACAACCGTACAACAAGATGCATTACAGGATTGGTAATGAATTGTTGGACCAAGGCATAGATAAAAAGAATGCTAGCCACAACTCTAGAACACATAAGAAAGGTCACAGCAAGTCCCTGGAGACACCTTTCAATGTACCAAGAAGTGAATGGATACAAGATAGATAGAAATCTATTTATTCTAATGGGGCTAAACTTGCCATATGTGGCTATGACTACAAATCTTTATGAATTAAACAATTGTTGAGTACAACAAGCTTTTTAGTTTCACAGCTGGGTTGTATTGAATATTTCTCAGGTTTTTAAATCACTTTTGGAAGTGGAACAAAGAACTTTGGAACAGTAATTTATTTATGGCACAGTGCATATTTATTCTGAGATGTTATTTGATATTTATTAGCATGGGACAATTTGTTTACCTGTATTAGTACTGATGAAGAAGAATATTTATACCTTGTAGCTATTTTTTACTTTTGCTCTTTTGTATTTTTAAAAGCTTGATTTTTGTTGGTGTTAGAATGCTCTCATAAAAACTTAAGCATCACAATTTTCAGTAATATGCAGGACCGTCTTTAACAAAGGGCAAAAGGGGCAGCTGCCCTGGGCCCAGTCTTTGTTGAGGGGCCCAAGAGTCCTAAAAAAAAAAAAAAATTTTTTTTTTTTTTGTTCATGCCAGACTGCTGATTTCATGTGACATGGAGGACACACACAGTCAGTCCTAATATTGTCACAGTCAAAAGTTCTCTGCTTATGTTTATTTGTGAGAAACTGTGCCAGACCGTGCCAATGTCATGTGACATTCCAAGCTAGTGCCATGTGCTGTTTTAGATGTGAACTGTGCAGCACTGGATGCTAAGCCCTAACTAGGCATCCAGTCAATCCCACTGCATCAGAAAAGGTCCTGCTGGGGTTACCACTGTTACCAGGTAACTGCTCTGGTGGTGGGGATTGTTTCTGGGTAGGGCTCCCTATAGGCGCATGCAGCAGAATTCTGGAGTGGCAGGCACATGAGGATTTGAGCATCTGTGCAGCTGCACACACTGCTCTCTTCAGTCTTGAGGCTGTGTGACTCGTCTGTATCCATGCAGCCTTGGGCAGACAGCATCCAGTCTGCTGGTCCCCTTAGCCCTGCTCTTTCTGCTGTGGCTCTAAGATCAACTAACTGAAGTTTGTTAGGAAAACAGTGCTTTGTAGAAAGGTGTCAGTGGGAAGAATAAGTGAGTGTATACATGCCCCTCCCCCATGCAGCATTGTCTAGTGCAGGATGAGAGGGAACTTGTTCCTAGCAAAGTAGTGACATGTGCTGCTGTGGCTGATGTATAGTGTCATGCTGATACTTCACACATTAAGGTAAGGTTTATTTTTATAGTTTTTATTTCTCTCTGTTTCAGATTTTACAGCTTCCCATAGTAGTTCTACTGTTCCAATCAGTAAACTTATATCTGTCTGCACCTCTATGCTTCCGCGTCAGTCTTTACCTTGCTTTGCTCCTGTTGGCTGCCCTAAATTTCTTTAACCAGCTAACCTCACACCAGAATCACATTCAACAGCATATTAAATTAATCCAGAGTGGAGGAATTTATATATTTATTTACTTATTAGTACTGCTTAGGTCCAGTTTCACATATTGCAATTTTTTTTTAATGATTAGCCCAACAGTGGATGATCCACTGCTGGGCTAATAATTAAAAAATATATATAAAATAAATTGATTTAGTTGTTTTTTTGGGATGTTGGGGTGAGCGAAATTGCATGGGGGGGGGCCCAAGAAAATGTTTGCCCAGGGTCCAGTCAGTATTAAAGACGGCCCTGGTAATATGGGCACACAATCGCAAGATTGGGAAACTCAGGGGTAGAGTTTATGCCGTTCAGGACTGGAGTGGGGTCTGTGGGGTCTTGGGTGGGATTTGGGAGTTCATGGACTGGTTTTTGTGAAGTCCCAGGATTCTTTAAAGGGACAGTCTACACCAGAATTTTTATTATTTAAAAAGATAGATAATCCCTTTATTACCCATTCCCCAGTTTTGTATAACCAACACAGATATATTAATATACTTTTTACCTCTGTAATTACCTTGTATCTAAGCCTCTGCAGACTGTCCCCTTATTTCAGTTCTTTTGACAGACTTGCATTTTAGACAATCAGTGCTGACTCTTAAATAAATCCACATGCGTGAGCATAATGTTATCTATATGGCAAACATGAACTAAAGCTGTCAACTTGTAATACCTGCACACATTAGTGTGCGCTAGTATTACTCAGTAGAGCGCATATATCGCTTTTGTGTAATCGCAAATATCGCTCCACTTGTAATCTGGCCCTAAATTATTTTTATAAGCAAAGTATTGAGGTATTTTCCCACCTCCTTATAGTCATGCGTGCGTCCATTTTGAAACCTAACAGTCACTGCATTCCAGTGCTAACACGTTTGCACATGTGCAACAACTCTCCTTTAGAGCCTTACAGTAAAATAGGTTCCAAAATGGCAGCACCCATAATTAGAGACAGGTGCATGAAATGTATTTAAAGGGACAGTAAAGTCGAGATGAAACAAATGGTTTGGATAGAGCATGACATTTTAACCCCTTAATGACTAGCAACATGAGCTCAGAAGTGTGCACGTGTCTTAAGTCATCTGGTAGTAGTGTTTGTAACAATGGTTATGGCAATGTTATACATAGTTGCAAACACTGCTGCCATAGACTGCTAAAGAAACGTGCACGTTCCTAAAATCTTTTCAGCCTACCCAGGTATCATCTGCAACAAAGGATACAAGAGAATAAAGCAATTTCGTTAGTAGATGTAAAGTGGAAAGTTGTTTAAACTTATAGGCCCCCATTTATCAAAGGTCTTGCGGACCTGATCCGACAGTGCAGATCAGGTCCGCAAGACCTTGCTAAATGCGGAGAGCAATACGCTCTCCGCATTTAACATTGCACCAGCAAATCACAAGAGCTGCTGGTGCAACGCCGCCCCCTGCTGACTCCCCGCCAGCAGGGAGCTGTCAATCAACCCGATCGTACTCGATCAGGTTGATTTCCGGTGATGTCTGTCCGCCTGCTTAGAGCAGGCGGACAGGGTTATGGAGCAGCGGTCTTTAGACCGCTGCTTTATAACTGGTGTTTCTGGCGAGTCTGAAGACTCGCCAGAAACATGGCCCTTCAAGCTCCGTTTGGAGCTTGATAAATATGGGCCAGTTCCTCTATCTGAATCAAAAATATTTCATTTTGTCTTTCCTTCAGTTATTGATTGAAGCAGCTTTGAAACTGATTTAAAAAACAAACACCCAACCTGCTACCCAGTGTTATTACTGAAATATTTTTATTTGATTCTTATCATGTGTATAATTATATTAGGCTGTCTTATTATTAGATCATGAATTTACATGTATACAAATAAATTAGGAAATTTGGATAAAGGGGCATTGGGCTCAGTGGAATTAAGGGGAAATGTGGGTAGTTTAAACATTTTATGCCACAGTCAATAGGACATGAAACCCAGAGTATTTATTTAATGATTCTAATAGAATATACAATTGAAAAAAAACTTTATACTTTCCTTATAATATAACAATTGCTTCTTTCTCATAGTATCCATTTTTGAAGGAGCAGCAACTCACTACCGAGAGAGCTAGCTGAACTCGTTAGGTAATCTAATAATAGGCAGTATATATGTGCAACCACTAATCAACAGATACCTCATAGCTGCTGATACCTAGGTATGCATTCAACAAAGAACACCAAGAGAACAAAGCAAATTAGATAATAGAAATACATTAAAAAGTAGAATAAAATGGTAAGCTCTATCTGAATCTTGAAAGTAAAAATTGGGATTTCATCTCCCTTTAAGTTAAAGGCAGAATTAGTCACTAGCTGATATCACCAAACATGTATCTATCACTTATATGAAAGAGCAGAAATGAAATGTTAAAATTATGTTTGTGCGGGGGCGGAGCCTGAGCCCAAAGCGGCAAGATGCGTCTCAGTGAAGCTCCTAGAATTAAGAAGATTTCTGGTCAGCCAAATATTATAAATACCTATTATTTCACACTTTTACAAATAACTTCTTGAATGGGAACCATTTGAAATTAGGAGCGGATGATTTGACAGTGTCTCGGCCTATGCTCTTTGGACCAGCTATGCAGTTAGCTTCCACACAGACCCGGCAGCCATCTTAAGTTCAACAATGCATAGATCTTAAAGTCGAGTCCTGTGTGGGATACACAACATTGGTCTGGGGCATCCGCAAACTAACCCCCCCAAAAAACTCTGGGGTTACGATAACCTGTAGCGGGATAATAACGGCTCATTGGCCTGCCTGACAAATCACTATATCTTTAAAAGTTGGGACATGGAGACTGCTAGAGTGTTTTGGACGGAGCTGGAGAGTGTCCTAGAAAGCCATTATCAATTTCTACCGTGTGATATCAAAAAAGCATTCTGCCCTCTTGGAGAGAAAAAGCAAACCAGCAACACAGGAGACCTCACGCTTAAGATACGTGGGGATGGTGGAGCTTCGGGGCCCCTGCTCCAGATTCCCCAAGCATCATACAGTCAGCAGCTTTGTTTAGAGGCTGAGAAAACAGACACAAGCAAAGAACCAAGGAGCCTTTTTTACCCAGTCGACTCCAGGGAGACAGTCCTAGGAAGAGATGTGGAACGTATAAGCAAAATTACAGCGGTGAGAACGCAATCAGTGAACATGACAGCAGCCCTTCCCTTAAGCCTTGACACGGGTTTATCTGCACCTTCCTCCCGATCGATTCTGGACCTGGTGGCGCCTTCCAACCCTGGGACTTTGCTGGAAGCAGTGGAGGACATGCTTTTACACTACGTATACATCTTTTGCTGCGTAATACACCCACTGAGCTTTGTTCCTACCCTATGCATAACGTTACACATACTTCTCACAGCACCAAAATCACGCAGATGGTTGAGCAGTTACACCCTATGGTAGAAGATGATCTCTATGGCCTATACATTACTTGGGAGCTCTGATATGGAGTTTTAAGTTACCAGACTGCTGCCAGTGGCCGAGGCAGTATGTTTTCTCCTTTGAGGTCCATTATTAGAGCCCCAGACATGGCCTCATATTGCAACCAAATCCAATCTATGCCCCTATAAACTATACCCCAATTTATTGTTGAGGTTCAGGTATTTAAACATTATTCTATTTACAACAAATGTATTACTAGGGTTACATAATAGGAAAGATATGAGTGTCCACTTACTACTTGAGGTATTAGTACCAGCTATGTGTCTATAGTATTGCAACAGGGTACAGTGGGTCTTAGTTTAATCATATATATATATATATATATATATATATATATATATATATATATATATATATATATATATATATATATATATATATATATATATATATATATATATATATACTAGCTACAAACTTTCTCTATAAGTGGATTCGCCCTTTTTTTAATTTTTTTTTTATGTAGTCATATCTTCCTGTCCTTAGCACCGTCCCAAACTGTTCGATCTATTACCATGTCCTAAATTAACTTTCTTATAGGCAGAGCCCTCTATACATATATATTATATAAAAGTTATTCTACATGTAATATACACTCATGTATAAAATTTTAATGAAAAATGAGGTGTTCTCAGAGACTCAAGAGTAGTCTCCTAATGTTCCATTTAACCCTCTGTAGCTTGGTACGTTTAGGAATCATTGTAGGTCCAAGAATGGCCTCTAGGGACATTAAGAGAGCTCCCAATCTTAAAGGCTAATTATATCTTGTGTCTTACACTTGAATGATGTACGTTAAACTGGTTTTGTTTGAATATTATTCTGTACCATTGTAACTCCAAGGTATGCTCTGTTTATTGTTTTACTTGAGCTGTAAAGTCTTAATTTTCACCTCAATAAAAAAAATAAAAAAAATATGTTTGTTACCAGCCTTAAAGTATCAATTGCTCACTGACCACTGTCATACACACTGCTGATGGACAGAGTTGTTTTATCAGGTACAAGAACAGACTTTTTTTTTTCAAAAACAACAAGGCGTATTGCATTTTAACAAAACCTCTTTCCGTGTAACAAAGAAAGCAATAATTCCCCTATAACCAAAAATTAGTTAATCCCACTATAACTAAACATTTATTACACATTTCAATGAACTCATTCATATTTTCTGTTTAACCAAACATTTTATTGGCTTTGAAAGGAAGTGATAATAATGAAGCAGTTAAGGACAGCAGGAATGTATTTGATGAGGTTTTTATGAGTGAATAGAAGACTATAAGTAGAAATAATCTTCATCTCCTGAATCAATCTCTTCTCTCAGGGCCCTGAGAAGCTCCATGTGCCGGCCTATTTTCTGCTCTAGATAATACATCTTCCTCTGTATAACATTGGTATGGACTGCAACTTCATTGTAATCCCTGAAGAGTTTTCCATATATTGTCTGAAACATCATCAGTAGATGCCTCACAGCAATGGTCTCTTTGTCATTTTCAGTCGTCATCATGACATGTCCTTCTAGTTGTCTGATACGTGCTGCATCAGATGAGAGGAGCTCATGACTTTCTACAGTTATGTCATCAGCTTCCTTAGGATCAGAAACATCATATTGGTTCATTTCTTCCTCATAAATATTATAGGTTTCCTGCCGAACAACAACACTCATGTGGCAGCGGCCGGCATTCAGTCGAAGAAGAAAAAAAATGTTAAATGTCAGCAAAAGCAGCATTAGATAGAGCAGATGAGTTCTGCTCTTTTTCAAATCAGTGATGGACGTCTTCCAAGTCCTACGTTGAAAGCATCCTGTGTCTACAAACCAGTGTGATAAGCTGGCTGTGGTCCCATATGTGAACCTCAGGTTGTTGTCTCCAGAGACCATTCCTGAGAGCTCAAATGGAGGATTTGTTGGGAAGGCTCTATTGTGCCTAATATGTCTCAGTGAAGTATTCGGCAGCACAGGCCTCCTGGAGAATATTTGTCTAAGTAAAGAAATAGTATTTTCCTGAGAAGGTTTGTTGGATGACCGCAGCCGCGGACACCTATGTGGCTTATTTAGTGCATTCCCAGGAACCTTCATCATGAAGATTTTTTTCTGTAAGCGTTCATATGTGAGAGGAGTAGAAGATTACTCCTGCAGGCATCAAATGAATCTGGTGCTCAACAACATTCTACAACTTCTATCACTGAACTTATCTAGAATGAGCTAACAATTACCCTTTATGTGATCAATGACTTTGAAGAATGCAGAAGCACTATGCAATTGGAAGGCATTGTGATGTAAATATGCTTCTTTATGACATAGTTATAACTATGCAGATACACTTAGAGCATTGTTTATTAAATATTTTCTAACGTTGGATTTTTTTGGTTGGGGCACATTTAATGGCAATTCTGTATGTCCTTATGATGCAGTTCAAAAAACATTTTACATTGGCATTGGGGGTAAAAGTGTGTTTTTTTTATAAGATTAACTTTACTTATTTAATGACATTATTATTGTGCACTTACTGTGGTACATAATCTGACAGTGACATTTAGCAAAATATAGAGTAGTTCCCTGAATAATCCATTGTTCCAGTGTCAGCAAATTACAAAAACTAAAATAAAAGTGTCTTTTGTAATGTTTTCCAGTTCCGTGTACTCTGGGGGCTGCATGGGAATAATTAGCCTAAGGAGATATCATTATAATTGCTCTACAGTTTTCATGAACTATAAGTACTATTTCTTACAGATTGCTAATATGAGATAAAGATGATGCTTTAATATTTAAGAGGATACATTTTTAGGAGTTGATCAGAGTTTATAATTCCATTATTATCTGCACATTAACGGCTGCCAATCAGCTGTTTTCTATGTAAACACAATCACAATTAGTCATTTTACATTATTGGTTATTTGAAAAATGTTAATCTACTACTTTCTGAAATGTTTCAATAACATTCACCTAGATTACGAGTTTTGCGTTAGGAGGGGTGCGGTGCTAACGAGCAGTTTATGCTCACCGCTCACTTACAGACAGCACTGGTATTACGGATATTTAGAAACCCGGCGTTAGCCGCAAAAAAGTGAGCGAAGAGCAAAATTTAGCTCCACATCTCACCTCAATACCAGCGCTGATTACGTTAGTGGTGAGCTGGTAAAACTTGCTCATACACGATTTCCCCAGTTGAGCTGGGGGTAATAATTCTCAATGTATCGACAGCCTCCGACAGTGTATTAACGGTTAGCGCTTTCATTGGAAACCTGGTATAATTTATCGATTAACGGCTTCTATTACTTTCTATGGGACGCGAAGATCTTTTCGGCAGCCGGAGTCCAGCTGCCGATATTGAGGTATAACGCGCCATCGGAAACAGTCGATAAACGATATTGCTTTCGACAGCATATTTAACGGTTTGCGAGTGCACGCAAACTGAATAACGACTCAATGGAAGCGAGGCCTAAGTATTTTAGAGCAATTTTCCTTTTGATCGTAAACTATAACGTTCAGCTTGTAATACCAGCACTTTTTAGCACAGTCGTGAGTTCCATCAAAAGTATAGGTTGCGCTAAAGCGATGTCAGCCGCACTAATCCATCTCTGGTAAATGGGATTTATTTGCCATCGTCTTGTAATATGAAGTTGCACGCTAATATCCAGCAATACTGCGTAACATAAGCATTTTTAATCTGGGCCAGTATGTTTAACAAAACTATGGATAGTTTGGAACATTCATTTTAGACTGTTGTTTATTATACATTTTATGTGCTACCAACAATTGCAAGTGAGAAAGTGACAAGTGGTTAAGATGCCATTCCAAGACTTTTTTTTTACAGGTTTCCATTTATCTTCATGTGACTGTTTAATTAGATTTTTTTAAATTCTTTTCTAATTTAAACATTTGTTTAAAGGGACAATAAACACTAAGGGCTAGATTACAAGTGTAGTGCTAATTTATCGCACGATAAATAACCAGCCCTTACAAGTTGCTGGTTATTGCTACTGCGAGCTGGCGTTAGCAATTAGCGCTTATAAAATGAACTGGAGATCAGATCTCTGGTTAATTTTATAAATGTGCCTCCAATGCCCCCAAAATACAGTGGTGTGTATTTTATTAAAAAATATAAATTGTAGCATTTTTTTTAAATAAAATAACTGCACCAGGAAGTTTTTGCGGGCTAAAGTTGGCGGGTGTGGGGTGTAAGAAAAAAAAACGGCCCTGAAAAGTTAATGCTTATTTACATAATTTACATAAATATTAACACATAAATATATATGTATATAATCATATACATATATATTTACAATTTGCTGACATTGCTGTGTGACTTACCCCCTTTGCTGTGCAAGTTCTCATGCAAGCGCATGTTCTCTCGTGAGCGCAATGCTTCCCAAAAATGTGACCACAAGCTCGTGTTTGCATTGCTGTCAACTTGTAATACCAGAACACATAAGCGTGCGCTGGTATTACTCAGTGGAGCGCATATATCGCTTTTGTGTAATCACAAATATAGCTCCACTTGTAATCTGGCCCTAAATACTTTTTATAAGCAAAGTATTGAGGTATTTTCCCGCCTCCTTATAGTCATGGTTGCGTCCATTTTGAAACCTAACAGTCACTGCATTCCAGTGCTAACACGTTTGCACATGTGCAACAACTCTCCTTTAGAGCCTTGCAGTAAAATATGTTCCAAAATGGCAGCACCCATAATTAGAGACAGGTGCATGAAATGTATTTAAAGGGACAGTAAAGTCAAGATGAAACAAATAGATTGGATAGAGCATGACATTTTAACCCCTTAATGACCAGCAACATGAGCTCAGGAGTGTGCACGTGTCTTTAGCCATCTGGGAGTAGTGTTTGTAACAATGGTTATGGCAATGTTATACATAGTTGCAAACACTGCTGCCATAGACTGCTAAAGAAACGTGCATGTTCCTAAAACCCTTTCAGCCTACCCAGGTTTCATCTGCAACAAAGGATACAAGAGAATAAAGCAAATTTGTTAGTAGATGGAAATAACTTATATTCTTTATCTGAATCATAAACATTTCATTTTGTCTTTACTTCAGTTATTGATTGAAGCAGCTTTGAAACTGATTTAAAAAACAAACACCCAACCTGCTACCCAGCGTTATTACTGAAATATTTTATTTTGCAGATTTATTTGATTCTTATCATGTGTATAATTATATTAGGCTGTCTTATTATTAGATCATGAATTTACATGTATACAAATAAAGTAGGAAATTTGGATAAAGGGGCATTGGGCTCAGTGGAATTAAGGGGAAATGTGGGTAGTTTAAACATTTTATGCCACAGTCAATAGGACATGAAAACCAGAGTATTTATTTAATGATTCAAATAGAATATACAATTTAAAAAAACTTTATACTTTCCTTATATTATAACAATTGCTTCATTCTCATAGTATCCATTGTTGAAGGAGCAGCAACTCACTACCGAGAGAGCTAGCTGAACTCGTTAGATAATCTAATAATAGGCAGTATATATGTGCAACCACTAATCAACAGATACCTCATAGCTGCTGATACCTAGGTATGCATTCAACAAAGAACACCAAAAGAACAAGCAAATTAGATAATAGAAATACATTAAAAAGTTGAATAAAATGGTATGCTCTATCTGAATCTTGAAAGTAAAAATTGGGATTTCATCTCCCTTTAAGTTAAAGGCAGAATTAGCCACTAGCTGATATCACCAAACATGTATCTATCACTTATATGAAAGAGCAGAAATGAAATGTTAAAATGATGTTTGTGCGGGGGCGGAGCCTGAGCCCAAAGCGGCAAGATGCGTCTCAGTGAAGCTCCTAGAACAGCCAATAGAATGCGAGCTCAATCTGATTGGCTGATTGGATCAGCCAATCGGATTGAACTAGATTCTGATTGGCTGATTCCATCAGCCAATCAGAAAATTCCTACCTTAATTCCGATTGGCTGATAGAATCCTATCAGCCAATCGGAATTCGAGGGACGCCATCTTGGATGACGTCCCTTAAAGGAACCGTCATTCATCGGGAGACATCGGAAGAAGAGGATGGATCCGCGTCGCCTGCTTCAAGATGGACCCGCTCCGCACCGGATGGAAGAAGATCGAAGATGCCGCTTGGAGAAGATGTTTGCCGGTCCGGATGTCCTCTTCTTGCCGGATAGGAGGAAGACTTTGGACCCTCTTCTGGACTTCTTCAGTGGATGTCTAGCCCCCGCTTGGGTTGGATGAAGATCTTGGAGCCAGGACGGATCGGTGAACCTGGCATGGTGAAGACAAGGTAGGAAGATCATCAGGGGCTTAGTGTTAGGTTTATTTAAGGGGGGTTTGGGTTAGATTAGGGGTATGTGGGTGGTGGGTTGTAATGTTGGGGGGGGGGGGGTATTGTATGTTTTCTTTTACAGGCAAAAGAGCTGAACTTCTTGGGGCATGCCCCGCAAAGGGCCCTGTTCAGGGCTGGTAAGGTAAAAGAGCTTGTAACTTTTTAAATTTAGAATAGGGTAGGGAATTTATTATTTTGGGGGGCTTTGTTATTTTATTAGGGGGCTTAGAGTAGGTGTAATTAGTTTAAAATTGTTGTAATATTTTTCTTATGTTTGTAAATATTTTTTTATTTTCTGTAACTTAGTTCTTTTTTATTTTTTGTACTTTAGCTAGTTTATTTAATTGTATTTATTTGTAGGAATTGTGTTTAATTAATTTATTGATAGTGTAGTGTTAGGTTAATTGTAGGTAATTGTAGGTAGTTTATTTAATTATTTTATTGATAGGGTAGTGTTAGGTTTAATTATATCTTAGGTTAGGATTTATTTTACAGGTAATTTTCTTATTATTTTAACTAGGTAACTATTAAATAGTTCTTAACTATTTAATAGCTATTGTACCTAGTTAAAATAAATACCAAGTTGCCTGTAAAATAAATATTAATCCTAAAATAGCTATAATATAATTATAATTTATATTGTAGCTATATTAGGATTTATTTTACAGGTAAGTATTTAGCTTTAAATAGGAATAAGTTATTTAATAAGAGTTAATTTATTTAGTTATATGTAAATTATATTTAACTTAGGGGGGTGTTAGTGTTAGGGTTAGACTTAGCTTTAGGGGTTAATACATTTATTAGAATAGCGGTGAGCTCCGATCGGAAGATTAGGGGTTAATAATTGAAGGTAGGTGTCGGCGATGTTAGGGAGGGCAGATTAGGGGTTAATACTATTTATGATAGGGTTAGTGAGACGGATTAGGGGTTAATAACTTTATTATAGTAGCGCTCAGGTCCGCTCGGCAGATTAGGGGTTAATAAGTGTAGGCAGGTGTCGGCGACGTTGTGGGGGGCAGATTAGGGGTTAATAAATATAACATAGGGGTCGGCGATGTTAGGGCAGCAGATTAGGGGTACATAGGGATAACGTAGGTTGCGGCGGTTTACGGAGCGGAAGATTAGGGGTTAAAACTGTAATGCAGGGGTCAGCGATAGCGGGGGCGGAAGATTAGGGGTTAATAAGTGTAAGGTTAGGGGTGTTTAGACTCGGGGTACATTTTAGAGTGTTAGGTGCAGACGTAGGAAGTGTTTCCCCATAGGAAACAATGGGGCTGCGTTAGGAGCTGAACGCTGCTTTTTTGCAGGTGTTAGGTTTTTTTTCAGCTCAAACAGCCCCATTGTTTCCTATGGGAGAATCGTGCACGAGCACGTTTTTGAGGCTGGCCGCGTCCGTAAGCAACTCTGGTATCGAGAGTTGCATTTGCGGTAAAAATGCCCTACGCTCCTTTTTTGGAGCCTAACGCAGCATTTGTTTTAACTCTCGATACCAGAGTTAAATTTATGGTGCGGCCAGAAAAAAGCCCGCGGAGCGTTAACAGCCCTTTTACCGCCGAACTCTAAATCTAGGCCTAAATCTTTAAAAGTTGGGACATGGAGACTGCTAGAGTGTTTTGGACGGAGCTGGAGAGTGTCCTAGAAAGCCATTATCAATTTCTACCGTGTGATATCAAAAAAGCATTCTGCCCTCTTGGAGAGAAAAAGCAAACCAGCAACACAGGAGACCTCACGCTTAAGATACGTGGGGATGGTGGAGCTTCGGGGCCCCTGCTCCAGATTCCCCAAGCATCATACAGTCAGCAGCTTTGTTTAGAGGCTGAGAAAACAGACACAAGCAAAGAACCAAGGAGCCTTTTTTACCCAGTCGACTCCAGGGAGACAGTCCTAGGAAGAGATGTGGAACGTATAAGCAAAATTACAGCGGTGAGAACGCAATCAGTGAACATGACAGCAGCCCTTCCCTTAAGCCTTGACACGGGTTTATCTGCACCTTCCTCCCGATCGATTCTGGACCTGGTGGCGCCTTCCAACCCTGGGACTTTGCTGGAAGCAGTGGAGGACATGCTTTTACACTACGTATACATCTTTTGCTGCGTAATACACCCACTGAGCTTTGTTCCTACCCTATGCATAACGTTACACATACTTCTCACAGCACCAAAATCACGCAGATGGTTGAGCAGTTACACCCTATGGTAGAAGATGATCTCTATGGCCTATACATTACTTGGGAGCTCTGATATGTAGTTTTAAGTTACCAGACTGCTGCCAGTGGCCGAGGCAGTATGTTTTCTCCTTTAAGGTCCATTATTAGAGCCCCAGACATGGCCTCATAATGCAACCAAATCCAATCTATGCCCCTATAAACTATACCCCAATTTATTGTTGAGGTTCAGGTATTTAAACATTATTCTATTTACAACAAATGTATTACTAGGGTTACATAATAGGAAAGTCCACTTACTACTTGAGGTATTAGTACCAGCTATGTGTCTATAGTATTGCAACAGGGTACAGTGGGTCTTAGTTTTATCATATATATATATATATATATATATATATATATATATATATATATATATATATATATATATATATATATATATATATACTAGCTACAAACTTTCTCTATAAGTGGATTCGCCCTTTTTTTTATTTATTTTTATGTAGTCATATCTTACTGTCCTTAGCACCGTCCCAAAATGTTCAATCTATTACCATGTCCTAAATTAACTTTCTTATAGGCAGAGCCCTCTATACATATATATTATATAAAAGTTATTCTACATGTAATATACACTCATGTATAAAATTTTAATGAAAAATGAGGTGTTCTCAGAGACTCAAGAGTAGTCTCCTAATGTTCCTTTTAACCCTCTGTAGCTTGGTACGTTTAGGAATCATTGTAGGTCCAAGAGTGGCCTCTAGGGACATTAAGAGAGCTCCCAATCTTAAAGACTAATTATATCTTGTGTCCTACACTTGAATGATGTACGTTAAACTGGTTTTGTTTGAATATTATTCTGTACCATTGTAACTCCAAGGTATGCTCTGTTTATTGTTTTACTTGAGCTGTAAAGTCTTAATTTTCACCTCAATAAAAAAATAAAAAAAAAAAATGTTTGTTACCAGCCTTAAAGTATCAATTGCTCACTGACCACTGTCATACACACTGCTGATGGGGAGAGTTGTTTTATCAGGTACAAGAACAGACTTTTTTTTTTCAAAAACAACAAGGCGTATTGCATTTTAACAAAACCTCTTTCCGTGTAACAAAGAAAGCAATAATTCCCCTATAACCAAAAATTAGTTAATCCCACTTTAACTAAACATTTATTACACATTTCAATGAACTCATTCATATTTTCTGTTTAACCAAACATTTTATTGGCTTTGAAAGGAAGTGATAATAATGAAGCAGTTAAGGACAGCAGGAATGTATTTGATGAGGTTTTTATGAGTGAATAGAAGACTATAAGTAGAAATAATCTTCATCTCCTGAATCAATCTCTTCTCTCAGGGCCCTGAGAAGCTCCATGTGCCGGCCTATTTTCTGCTCTAGATAATACATCTTCCTCTGTATAACATTGGTATGGACTGCAACTTCATTGTAATCCCTGAAGAGTTTTCCATATATTGTCTGAAACATCATCAGTAGATGCTTCACAGCAATGGTCTCTTTGTCATTTTCAGTCGTCATCATGACATGTCCTTCTAGTTGTCTGATACGTGCTGCATCAGATGAGAGGAGCTCATGACTTTCTACAGTTATGTCATCAGCTTCCTTAGGATCAGAAACATCATATTGGTTCATTTCTTCCTCATAAATATTATAGGTTTCCTGCCGAACAACAACACTCATGTGGCAGCGGCCGGCATTCAGTCGAAGAAGAAAAAAAATGTTAAATGTCAGCAAAAGCAGCATTAGATAGAGCAGATGAGTTCTGCTCTTTTTCAAATCAGTGATGGACGTCTTCCAAGTCCTACGTTGAAAGCATCCTGTGTCTACAAACCAGTGTGATAAGCTGGCTGTGGTCCCATATGTGAACCTCAGGTTGTTGTCTCCAGAGACCATTCCTGATGGAGGATTTGTTGGGAAGGCTCTGTTGTGCCTAATATGTCTCAGTGAAGTATTCGGCAGCACAGGCCTCCTGGAGAATATTTGTCTAAGTAAAGAAATAGTATTTTCCTGAGAAGGTTTGTTGGATGACCGCAGCCGCGGACACCTATGTGGCTTATTTAGTGCATTCCCAGGAACCTTCATCATGAAGATTTTTTTCTGTAAGCGTTCATATGTGAGAGGAGTAGAAGATTACTCCTGCAGGCATCAAATGAATCTGGTGCACTGCTCAACAACATTCTACAACTTCTATCACTGAACTTATCTACAATGAGCTAACAATTACCCTTTATGTGATCAATGACTTTGAAGAATGCAGAAGCACTATGCAATTGGAAGGCATTGTGATGTAAATATGCTTCTTTATGACATAGTTATAACTATGCAGATACACCTAGAGCATTGTTTATTAAATATTTTCTAACGTTGGATTTTTTTGGTTGGGGCACATTTAATGGCAATTCTGTATGTCCTTATGATGCAGTTCAAAAAACATTTTACATTGGCATTGGGGGTAAAAGTGTGTTTATTTTATAAGATTAACTTTACTTATTTAATGGCATTATTATTGTGCACTTACTGTGGTACATAATCTGACAGTGACATTTAGCAAAATATAGAGTAGTTCCCTGAATAATCCAGTTTTCCAGCAAATTACAAAAAATAAAATAAAAGTGTCTTTTGTAATGTTTCCCAGTTCCGTGTACTCTGGGGGCTGCATGGGAATAATTAGCCTAAGGAGATATCACTATGATTGCTCTACAGTTTTCATGAACTATAACTACTATTTCTTACAGATTGCTAATATGAGATAAAGATGATGCTTTAATATTTAAGAGGATACATTTTTAGGAGTTGATCAGAGTTTATAATTTCATTATTATCTGCACATTAACGGCTGCCAATTAGCTGTTTTCTATGTAAACACAATCACAATTAGTCATTTTACATTATTGGTTATTTGAAAAATGTTCCTCTACTACTTTCTGAAATGTTTCAATAACATTCACCTAGATTACAAGTTTTGCGTTAGGAGGGGTGCGGTGCTAACGAGCAGTTTATGCTCACCGCTAACTTACAGACAGCACTGGTATTACGGGTTTTTAGAAACCCGGCGATAGCCGCAAAAAAGTTAGCGAAGAGCAAAATTTAGCTCCACATCTCACCTCAATACCAGCGCTGATTACGTTAGTGGTGAGCTGGTAAAACGTGCTCATACACGATTTCCCCAGTTGAGCTGGGGGTAATATTTCTCAATGTATCGACAGCCTCCGACAGTGTATTAACGGTTAGCGCTTTCATTGGAAACCTGGTATAATTTATCGATTAACGGCTTCTATTACTTTCTATGGGACGCGAAGATCTTTTCGGCAGCCGGAGTCTAGCTGCCGATATTGAGGTATAACACGCCATTGGAAACAGTCGATAAACGATATTGCTTTCGACAGCATATTTAACGGTTTGCGAGTGCACGCAAACTGAATAACGACTCAATGGAAGCGAGGCCTAAGTATTTTAGAGCAATTTTCCTTTCGATCGTAAACTATAACGTTCAGCTTGTAATACCAGCACTTTTTAGCACAGTCGTGAGTTCCATCAAAAGTATAGGTTGCGCTAAAGCGATGTCAGCCGCACTAATCCATCTCTGGTAAATTGGATTTATTTGCCATGGTCTTGTAATATGAAGTTGCACGCTAATATCCAGCAATACTGCATAACATAAGCATTTTTAATCTGGGCCAGTATGTTTAACAAAACTATGGATAGTTTGGAACATTCATTTTAGACTGTTGTTTATTTTATGTGCTACCAACAATTGCAAGTTAGAAAGTGACAAGTGGTTAAGATGCCATTCCAAGACTTTTTTTTTACAGGTTTCCATTTATATTCATGTGACTGTTTAATTAGATTTTTTGGTTTATTCTTTTCTAATTTAAACATTTGTTTAAAGGGACAATAAACACTAAGGGCCAGATTACAAGTGTAGTGCTAATTTATTGCACAATAAATAACCAGCCCTTACAAGTTGCTGGTTATTGCTACTGCGAGCTGGCGTTAGCAATTAGCGCTTATAAAATGAACTGGAGATCAGATCTCTGGTTAATTTTATAAATGTGCCTCCAATGCCCCCAAAATACAGCGGTGTGTATTTTATTAAAAAATATAAATTGTAGCATTTTTTTTTAAATAAAATAACTGCACCAGGAAGTTTTTGCGGGCTAAAGTTGGCGGGTGTGGGGTGTAAGAAAAAAAAACGGCCCTGAAAAGTTAATGCTTATTTACATAATTTACATAAATATTAACACATAAATATATATGTATATAATCATATACATATATATTTACAATTTGCTGACATTGCTGTGTGACTTACCCCCTTTGCTGTGCAAGTTCTCATGCGAGCGCATGTTCTCTCGTGAGCGCAATGCTTCCCAGAAATGTGACCACAAGCTCGTGTTTGCATTGCTGTCAACTTGTAATACCAGAACACTGGTATTACTCAGTGGAGCGCATATATCGCTTTTGTGTAATCACAAATATAGCTCCACTTGTAATCTGGCCCTAAATACTTTTTATAAGCAAAGTATTGAGGTATTTCCCCACCTCCTTGTAGTCATGGGTGCGTCCATTTTGAAACCTAACAGTCACTGCACTTCAGTACTAACACAATTGCACATGTGCAACAACTCTCCTTTAGAGCCTTATAGTAAAATAGGTTCCAAAATGGCAGCACCCATAATTAGAGACAGGTGCATGAAATGTATTTAAAGGGACAGTAAAGTCAAGATGAAACAAATGGATTGGATAGAGCATGACATTTTAACCCCTTAATGACCAGCAACATGAGCTCAGGAGTGTGCACGTGTCTTTAGCCATCTGGGAGTAGTGTTTGTAACAATGGTTATGGCAATGTTATACATAGTTGCAAACACTGCTGCCATAGACTGCTAAAGAAACGTGCATGTTCCTAAAACCCTTTCAGCCTACCCAGGTTTCATCTGCAACAAAGGATACAAGAGAATAAAGCAAATTTGTTAGTAGATGGAAATAACTTATATTCTTTATCTGAATCATAAACATTTCATTTTGTCTTTCCTTCAGTTATTGATTGAAGCAGCTTTGAAACTGATTTAAAAAACAAACACCCAACCTGCTACCCAGCGTTATTACTGAAATATTTTATTTTGCAGATTTATTTGATTCTTATCATGTGTATAATTATATTAGGCTGTCTTATTATTAGATCATGAATTTACATGTATACAAATAAAGTAGGAAATTTGGATAAAGGGGCTTTGGGCTCAGTGAAATTAAGGGGAAATGTGGGTAGTTTAAACATTTTATGCCACAGTCAATAGGACATGAAACCCAGAGTATTTATTTAATGATTCAAATAGAATATACAATTTAAAAAAACTTTATACTTTCCTTATATTATAACAATTGCTTCATTCTCATAGTATCCATTGTTGAAGGAGCAGCAACTCACTACCGAGAGAGCTAGCTGAACTCGTTAGGTAATCTAATAATAGGCAGTATATATGTGCAACCACTAATCAACAGATACCTCATAGCTGCTGATACCTAGGTATGCATTCAACAAAGAACACCAAAAGAACAAAGCAAATTAGATAATAGAAATACATTAAAAAGTTGAATAAAATGGTATGCTTTATCTGAATCTTGAAAGTAAACATTGGGATTTCATCTCCCTTTAAGTTAAAGGCAGAATTAGCCACTAGCTGATATCACCAAACATGTATCTATCACTTATATGAAAGAGCAGAAATGAAATGTTAAAATGATGTTTGTGCGGGGGCGGAGCCTGAGCCCAAAGTGGCAAGATGCGTCTCAGTGAAGCTCCTAGAATTAAGAAGATTTCTGGTCAGCCAAATATTATAAATACCCATTATTTCACACTTTTACAAATAACTTCTTGAATGGGAACCATTTGAAATTAGGAGCGGATGATTTGACAGTGTCTCAGCCTATGCTCTTTGGACCAGCTATGCAGTCAGCTTCCACACAGACCCGGCAGCCATCTTAAGTTCAATCATGCATAGATCTTAAAGTCGAGTCCTGTGTGGGATACACAACATTGGTCTGGGGCATCCGCAAACTAACCCCCCCAAAAAACTCTGGGGTTACGATAACCTGTAGCGGGATAATAACGGCTCATTGGCCTGCCTGAAAAATCACTATATCTTTAAAAGTTGGGACATGAAGACTGCTAGAGTGTTTTGGACGGAGCTGGAGAGTGTCCTAGAAAGCCATTATCAATTTCCACCGTGTGATATCAAAAAAGCATTCTGCCCTCTTGGAGGGAAAAAGCAAACCAGCAACACAGGAGACCTCACGCTTAAGATACGTGGGGATGGTGGAGCTTCGGGGCCCCTGCTCCAGATTCCCCAAGCATCATACAGTCAGCAGCTTTGTTTAGAGGCTGAGAAAACAGACACAAGCAAAGAACCAAGGAGCCTTTTTTACCCAGTCGACTCCAGGGAGACAGTCCTAGGAAGAGATGTGGAACGTATAAGCAAAATTACAGCGGTGAGAACGCAATCAGTGAACATGACAGCAGCCCTTCCCTTAAGCCTTGACACGGGTTTATCTGCACCTTCCTCCCGATCGATTCTGGACCTGGTGGCGCCTTCCAACCCTGGGACTTTGCTGGAAGCAGTGGAGGACATGCTTTTACACTACGTATACATCTTTTGCTGCGTAATACACCCACTGAGCTTTGTTCCTACTCTATGCATAACGTTACACATACTTCTCACAGCACCAAAATCACGCAGATGGTTGAGCAGTTACACCCTATGGTAGAAGATGATCTCTATGGCCTATACATTACTTGGGAGCTCTGATATGGAGTTTTAAGTTACCAGACTGCTGCCAGCGGCCGAGGCAGTATGTTTGAGGTCCATTATTAGAGCCCCAGACATGGCCTCATATTGCAACCAAATACAATCTATGCCCCTATAAACTATACCCCAATTTATTGTTGAGGTTCAGGTATTTAAACATTATTCTATTTACAACAAATGTATTACTAGGGTTACATAATAGGAAAGATATGAGTGTCCACTTACTACTTGAGGTATTAGTACCAGCTATGTGTCTATAGTATTGCAACAGGGTACAGTGGGTCTTAGTTTAATCATATATATATATATATATATATATATTAGCTACAAACTTTCTCTATAAGTGAATTCGCCCTTTTTTTTTTTTTTTTTATGTAATCATATCTTCCTGTCCTTAGCACGGTCCCAAACTGTTTGATGTATTACCATGTCCTAAATTAACTTTCTTATAGGCAGAGCCCTGTATACATATATATTATATAAAAGTTATTCTACATGTAATATACACTCATGTATAAAATTTTAATGAAAAATGAGGTGTTCTCAGAGACTCAAGAGTAGTCTCCTAATGTTCCTTTTAACCCTCTGTAGCTTGGTACGTTTAGGAATCATTGTATGTCCAAGAGTGGCCTCTAGGGACATTAAGAGAGCTCCCAATCTTAAAGGCTAATTATATCTTGTGTCCTACACTTGAATGATGTACATTAAACTGGTTTTGTTTGAATATTACTCTGTACCATTGTAACTCCAAGGTATGCTCTGTTTATTGTTTTACTTGAGCTGTAAAGTCTTAATTTTCACCTCAATAAAAAAAATAAAAAAAATATGTTTGTGCACAAATTAATAAAGTTGTTTACCAGCCTTAAAGTATGAATTGCTCACTGACCACTGTCATACACACTGCTGATGGACAGAGTTGTTTTATCAGGTGCAAGAACAGACTTTTTTTTTTCAAAAACAACAAGGCGTATTGCATTTTAACAAAACCTCTTTCCGTGTAACAAAGAAAGCAATAATTCCCCTATAACCAAAAATTAGTTAATCCCACTTTAACTAAACATTTATTACACATTTCAATGAACTCATTCATATTTTCTGTTTAACCAAACATTTTATTGGCTTTGAAAGGAAGTGATAATAATGAAGCAGTTAAGGACAGCAGGAAGGTATTTGATGAGGTTTTTATGAGTGAATAGAAGACTATAAGTAGAAATAATCTTCATCTCCTGAATCAATCTCTTCTCTCAGGGCCCTGAGAAGCTCCATGTGCCGGCCTATTTTCTGCTCTAGATAATACATCTTCCTCTGAATAACATTGGTATGGACTGCAACTTCATTGTAATCCCTGAAGAGTTTTCCATATATTGTCTGAAACATCATCAGTAGATGCTTCACAGCAATGGTCTCTTTGTCATTTTCAGTCGTCATCATGACATGTCCTTCTAGTTGTCTGATACGTGCTGCATCAGATGAGAGGAGCTCATAACTTTCTACAGTTATGTCATCAGCTTCCTTAGGATCAGAAACATCATATTGGTTCATTTCTTCCTCATAAATATTATAGGTTTCCTGCCGAACAACAACACTCATGTGGCAGCGACCGGCATTCAGTCGAAGAAGAAAAAAAATGTTAAATGTCAGCAAAAGCAGCATTAGATAGAGCAGATGAGTTCTGCTCTTTTTCAAATCAGTGATGGACGTCTTCCAAGTCCTACATTGAAAGCATCCTGTGTCTACAAACCAGTGTGATAAGCTGGCTGTGGTCCCATATGTGAACCTCAGGTTGTTGTCTCCAGAGACCATTCCTGAGAACTCAAATGGAGGATTTGTTGGGAAGGCTCTGTTGTGCCTAATATGTCTCAGTGAAGTATTCGGCAGCACAAGCCTCCTGGAGAATATTTGTCTAAGTAAAGAAATAGTATTTTCCTGAGAAGGTTTGTTGGATGACCGCTGCCGCGGACACCTATGTGGCTTATTTAGTGCATTCCCAGGAACCTTCATCATGAGAGAGGAGTAGAAGATTACTCCTGCAGGCATCAAATGAATCTGGTGCTCAACAACATTCTACAACTTCTATCACTGAACTTATCTAGAATGAGCTAACAATTACCCTTTATGTGATCAATGACTTTGAAGAATGCAGAAGCACTATGCAATTGGAAGGCATTGTGATGTAAATATGCTTCTTTATGACATAGTTATAACTATGCAGATACACCTAGAGCATTGTTTATTAAATATTTTCTAACATTGGATTTTTTTTGGTTGGGGCACATTTAATGGCAATTCTGTATGTCCTTATGATGCAGTTCAAAAAACATTTTACATTGGCATTGGGGGTAAAAGTGTGTTTATTTTATAAGATTAACTTTACTTATTTAATGACATTATTATTGTGCACTTACTGTGGTACATAATGTGACAGTGACATTTAGCAAAAGATAGAGTAGTTCCCTGAATAATCCAGTTTTCCAGCAAATTACAAAAAATAAAATAAAAGTGTCTTTTGTAATGTTTTCCAGTTCCGTGTACTCTGGGGGCTGCATGGGAATAATTAGCCTAAGAAGATATCACTATGATTGCTCTACAGTTTTCATGAACTATAACTACTATTTCTTACAGATTGCTAATATGAGATAAAGATGATGCTTTAATATTTAAGAGGATACATTTTTAGGAGTTGATCAGAGTTTATAATTTCATTATTATCTGCACATTAACGGCTGCCAATCAGCTGTTTTCTATCGGCTAGATTTAGAGTTTTGTCGGTAAGGACCCGCGTAGCTAACGCTGGCTTTTTTCTGGCCGCACCATAAAAATAACTCTGGTATTGAGAGTCCACATAAAGGCTGCGTTAGGCTCCAAAAAAGGAGCGTAGAGCATATTTAACGCAACTGCAACTCTCGATACCAGAGTTGCTTACGGACGCGGCCAGACTAAAAAACGTGCTCGTGCACGATTCCCCCATAGGAAACATTGGGGCTGTTTGAGCTGAAAAAAAAACCTAACACCTGCAAAAAAGCCGCGTTCAGCTCCTAACGCAGCCCCATTGTTTGCTATGGGGAAACACTTCCTACGTCTGCACCTAACACTCTAACATGTACCCCGAGTCTAAACACCCCTAACCTTACACTTATTAACCCCTATTCTGCCGCCCCCGCTATCGCTGACCCCTGCATATTATTATTAACCCCTAATCTGCCGCTCCGTAAACCGCCGCTACTTACATTATCCCTATGTACCCCTAATCTCCTGCCCATAACACCGCCGACACCTATATTATATTTATTAAGCCCTAATATGCCCCCCACAACGTCGCCTCCACCTGCCTACACTTATTAACCCCTAATCTGCCGACCGGACCTGAGCGCTACTATAATAAAGTTATTAACCCCTAATCCGCCTCACTAACCCTATAATAAATAGTATTAACCCCTAATCTGCCCTCCCTAACATCGCCGACACCTAACTTCAATTATTAACCCCTAATCTGCCGACTGGAGCTCACCGCTATTCTAATAAATGTATTAACCCCTAAAGCTAAGTCTAACACTAACAACCCCCTAAGTTAAATATAATTTACATCTAACGAAATTAATTATCTCTTATTAAATAAATTATTCCTATATAAAGCTAAATACTTACCTGTAAAATAAATCCTAATATAGCTACACTATAAATTATAATTATATTATAGCTATTTTAGGATTAATATTTATTTTACAGGTAACTTTGTAATTATTTTAACCAGGTACAATAGCCATTAAATAGTTAATAACTATTTAATAGTTACCTAGTTAAAATAATAACAAAATTACCTGTAAAATAAATCCTAACCTAAGTTACAATTAAACCTAACACTACACTATCATTAAATTAATTAAATAAAATATCTACAATTACCTACAATTAAAACTAACACTACACTATCAATACATTAATTAAATACAATATCTACAAATAACTACAATGAAATAAACTAACTAAAGTACAAAAAATAAAAAAGAACTAAGTTACAAAAGATAAAAAAATACTTACAAACATAAGGAAAATCTTACAACAATTTTAAACTAATTACACCTACTCTAAACCCCCTAATAAAATAACAAAGCCCCCCAAAATAAAAAATGCCCTACCCTATTCTAAATTACTAAAGTTCAAAGCTCTTTTACCTTACCAGCCCTGAACAGGGCCCTTTGCGGGGCATGCCCCAAAGAATTCAGCTCTTTTGCCTGTAAAAAAAACACATACAATACCCCCCCCCCTACATTACAACCCACCACCCACATACCCCTAATCTAACCCAAACCCCCCTTAAATAAACCTAACACTAAGCCCCTGAAGATCATCCTACCTTGTCTTCACCATACCAGGTATCACCGATCCGTCCTGGCTCCAAAATCTTCATCCAACCCAAGCGGGGGCTGGCGATCCATCATCCGGCGGCTGAAGAGGTCCAGAAGAGGCTCCAAAGTCTTCATCCTATCCGGGAAGAAGAGTAGATCCGGACCGGCAACCATCATCTTCCAAGCGGCATCTTCTATCTTCATCCGATGAGGACCGGCTCCATCCTGAAGACCTCCACCGCGGACCCATCTTCATCCAGCGACGTCCAACTGAAGAATGACGGTTCCTTTAAGGGACGTCATCCAAGATGGCGTCCCTCGAATTCCGATTGGCTGATAGGATTCTATCAGCCAATCGGAATTAAGGTAGGAATATTCTGATTGGCTGATGGAATCAGCCAATCAGAATCAAGTTCAATCCGATTGGCTGATCCGATCAGCCAATCAGATTGAGCTTGCATTCTATTGGCTGTTCCATCAGCCAATCAGAATATTCCTACCTTAATTCCGATTGGCTGATAGAATCCTATCAGCCAATCGGAATTCGAGGGACGCCATCTTGGATGACGTCCCTTAAAGGAACCGTCATTCTTCAGTTGGACGTCGCCGGATGAAGATTTTGGAGCCAGGACGGATCGGTGAACCTGGTATGGTGAAGACAAGGTAGGATGATCTTCAGGGGCTTAGTGTTAGGTTTATTTAAGGGGGGTTTGGGTTAGATTAGGGGTATGTGGGTGGTGGGTTGTAATGTTGGGGGGGGGTATTGTATGTTTTTTTTTTACAGGCAAAAGAGCTGAACTTCTTGGGGCATGCCCCGCAAAGGGCCTTGTTCAGGGCTGGTAAGGTAAAAGAGCTTTGAACTTTAGTAATTTAGAATAGGGTAGGGCATTTTTTTATTTTGGGGGGCTTTGTTATTTTATTAGGGGGCTTAGAGTAGGTGTAATTAGTTTAAAATTGTTGTAATATTTTTCTTATGTTTGTAAATATTTTTTTATTTTTTGTAACTTAGTTCTTTTTTATTTTTTGTACTTTAGTTAGTTTATTTCATTGTAGTTATTTGTAGGAATTGTATTTAATTTATTTATTGATAGTGTAGTGTTAGGTTTAATTGTAGGTAATTGTAGGTATTTTATTTAATTAATTTATTGATAGTGAAGTGTTAGGTTTAATTGTAACTTAGGTTAGGATTTATTTTACAGGTAATTTTGTAATTATTTTAACTATTTTAGCTATTAAATAGTTCTTAACTATTTAATAGCTATTGTACCTGGTTAAAATAAATACAAAGTTACCTGTAAAATAAATATTAATCCTAAAATAGCTATAATATAATTATAATTTATATTGTAGCTATATTAGGATTTATTTTACAGGTAAGTATTTAGCTTTAAATAGGAATAATTTATTTAATAAGAGTTAATTAATTTCGTTAGATTAAAATTATATTTAACTTGGGGGGGTGTTAGTGTTAGGGTTAGACTTAGCTTTAGGGGTTAATACATTTATTAGAATAGCGGCGAGATTCGGTCGGCAGATTAGGGGTTAATAATTGAAGTTAGGTGTCGGCGATGTTAGGGAGGGCAGGTTAGGGGTTAATAAATATAATATAGGGGTCGGCGGTGTTAGGGGCAGCAGATTAGGGGTACATAGCTATAATGTAGCTGGCGGCTCTTTGCGGTCGGCAGATTAGGGGTTAGTTATTGTAGGTAGGTGGCAGCGACGTTGTGGGGGGCAGGTTAGGGGTTAATAAATATAATATAGGGGTCGGCGATGTTAGGGCAGCAGATTAGGGGTACATAGCTATAATGTAGGTGGCGGCGGCGTGCGGACGGCAGATTAGGGGTTAATAAGTGTAGGTAGCTGGCAGCGACGTTGTGGGGGCAGATTAGGGGTTAATAAATATAATATAGGGGTCGGCGGTGTTAGGGGCAGCAGATTAGGGGTACATAAGGATAACGTAGGTGGCGGTCGGCAGATTAGGGGTTAAAAAAATGTAATCGAGTTGCAGCGATGTGGGGGGACCTTGGTTTAGGGGTACATAGGTAGTTTATGGGTGTTAGTGTACTTTAGAGTACAGTAGTTAAGAGCTTTATGAACCGGCGTTAGCCCAGAAAGCTCTTAACTACTGACTTTTTTTCTGCGGCTGGAGTTTTGTCGTTAGAATTCTAACGCCCACTTCAGACACGACTCTAAATACCGGAGTTAGAAAAATCCCATTGAAAAGATAGGATACGCAATTTACGTAAGGGGATCTGCGGTATGGAAAAGTCGCGGCTGAAAAGTGAGCGTTAGACCCTTTTTTTAATGACTCCAAATACCGGAGGTAGCCTAAAACCAGCGTTTAGGAGCCTCTAACGCTGGTTTTCACGGCTACCGCCAAACTCCAAATCTAGGCCTATGTAAACACAATCACAATTAGTCATTTTATATTATTGGTTATTTGAAAAATGTTCCTCTACTACTTTCTGAAATGTTTCAATAACATTCACCTAGATTACGAGTTTTGCGTTAGGAGGGGTGCGGTGCTAACGAGCAGTTTATGCTCACCGCTTACTTACAGACAGCACTGGTATTACAGGTTTTTAGAAACCCGACGTTAGCCGCAAAAAAGTGAGTGAAGAGCAAAATTTAGCTCCACATCTCACCTCAATACCAGCGCTGATTACGTTAGTGGTGAGCTGGTAAAACGTGCTCATACACGATTTCCCCATAGGAATCAATGGGGGAGATCCGGCTGAAAAAACCTAACACCTGTAAAAAAGCAGCGTAAAGCTCCTAACGCAGCCCCATTGATTCCTATGGGGAAATAAAATTTATGTTTACACCTAACACCCTAACATGAACCACGAGTCTAAACACCCCTAATCTGACACTTATTAACCCCTAATCTGCCGCTCCGGACACCGCCGCCATCTACATTATACTTATGAACCCCTAATCTGCTGCCCCCAACATTGCAGAACCCTACATTATATTTATTAACCCCTAATCTGACGCCCCCAATGTCGCCGCAACCTAACTACATTTATTAACCCCTAATCTGCCACCCACAACGTCGCCACCACTATAATAAAGTTATTAACCCCTAAACCTAAGTCGAACCCTAACCCCCCTAACTTAAATATAATTTAAATAAATCTAAATAAAATTACTACAATTAACTAAATTATTCCTATTTAAAACTAAATACTTACCTATAAAATAAACCCTAAGCTAGCTACAATATAACTAATAGTTACATTGTATCTAGCTTAGGGTTTATTTTTATTTTACAGGCAACTTTGTATTTATTTTAACTAGGTAGAATAGTTATTAACTATTTAATAACTACCTAGTTAAAATAAAGACAAATTTACCTGTAAAATAAAACCTAACCTAAGTTACAATAACACCTAACACTACACTATAATTAAATTAATTAACTAAATTAAATACAATTAATTACAATTAAATAAAATTATCTAAAGTACGAAAAAAAACCCCACTAAATTACAGAAAATAATAAAATAATTACAAGATTTTTAAACTAATTACACCTAATCTAATCCCCCTAACAAAATAAAAAAGCCCCCCAAAATAAAAAAGCCCTACCCTATACTAAATTACAAATAGCTCTTAAAATGGCCTTTTGCGGGGCATTGCCCCAAAGTAATCAGCTCTTTTACCTGTAAAAAAAATACAAACAACCCCCCAACATTAAAACCTACCACCCACACAACCAACCCTACTCTAAAACCCACCCAATCCCCCCTTAAAAAACCTAACACTAACCCCTTGAATATCACCCTTCCGTGAGACGTCTTCACCCAACCAGGCAGAAGTGGTCCTCCAGACGGGCAGAAGTGTTCATCCAAGCCGGGCAGAAGAGGTCCTCCAGAGGGGCAGAAGTCTTCATCCAGACGGCATCTTCTTTCTTCATCCATCCAGCGCGGAGCGGCTCCATCTTCAAGACATCCGACGTGGAGCATCCTCTTCATCCGGAGTCTTCTTCAACAATGACGGTTCCTTTAAGTGACGTCATCCAAGATGGCGTCCCTTCAATTCTGATTGGCTGATAGAATTCTATCAGCCAATCGGAATTAAGGTTGGAAAAATCCTATTAGCTGATGCAATCAGCCAATAAGATTGAACTTCAATCCTATTGGCTGATCCAATCAGCCAATAGGATTGAGCTTGCATTCTATTGGCTGTTCCAATCAGTCAATCGGAATTGAAGGGACGCCATCTTGGATGACGTCACTTAAAAGAACCGTCATTGTTGAAGAAGACTCTGGATGAAGAGGATGCTCCGCGTCGGATGTCTTGAAGATGGAGCCGCTCCGCGCCGGATGGATGAAGATAGAAGATGCCGTCTGGATGAAGACTTCTGCCCCTCTGGAGGACCTCTTCTGCCCGGCTTGAATGAAGACTTCTACCCGTCTGGAGGACCACTTCTGCCCAGTTGGGTGAAGACATCTCACGGTAGGGTGATTTTCAAGGGGTTAGTGTTAGGTTTTTTTAAGGGGGGATTGGGTGGATTTTAGAGTAGGGTTGGGGGGGGTTAATGTTGGGGGTGTATTTGTACTTTTTTTTTACAGGTAAAAAATTGGATTACTTTGGGACAATGCCCCGCTAAAGGTCCTTTTAAGGGCTATTTGTAATTTAGTGTAGGGTAGGGCTTTTTATTTTGGGGGGCTTTTTTATTTTGTTAGGGGGATTAGAGTAGGTGTAATTAGTTTAAAAATCTTGTAATTATTTTATTATTTTCTGTAATTTAGTGGGGGGTTTTCGTACTTTAGATAATTTTATTTAATTGTAATTAATTTTATTTAATTTAGTTAATTTATTTAATTATAGTGTAGTGTTAGGTGTTAGTGTAACTTAGGTTAGGTTTTATTTTACAGGTAAATTTGTCTTTATTTTAACTAGGTAGTTATTAAATAGTTAATAACTATTTAATAACTATTCTATTTAGTTAAAATAAATACAAAGTTGCCTGTAAAATAAAAGTAAACCCTAAGCTAGATACAATGTAACTATTAGTTATATTGTAGCTATCTTAGGGTTTATTTTATAGGTAAGTATTTCATTTTAAATAGGAATAATTTAGTAAATTGTAGTAATTTTATTTAGATTTATTTAAATTATATTTAAGTTAGGGGGTGTTAGGGTTAGACTTAGGTTTAGGGGTTAATAACTTTAATATAGTGGCAGCGATGTTGGGGGCGGCAGATTAGGGGTTAATATATGTAGGTAGGTGTCGGCGATGTTAGGGCCAGCAGATTAGTGGTTAATAATATTTAAATAGTGTTTGTGATGCGGGAGTGCGGCGGTTTAGGGGTTAATATATTTATTATAGTGGCGGCGATGTCCGGTGCGGCAGATTAGGGGTTACAAATTTTATTTTAGTGTTTGCGATGCGGGAGGGCCTCGGTTTAGGGGTTAATAGGTAGTTTATGGGTGTTAGTGTACTTTTTAGCACTTTAGTTTAGAGTTTTATGCTACTGCGTTGTAGTGTAAAACTCTTAAAGGGACACTGAACCCAAATGTTTTCTTTTGTGATTCAGATAGAGCATGAAATTTTAAGCAACTTTCTTATTTACTCCTATTATCAAATTTTCTTAATTCTCTTGGTATCTTTATGCCGGCCCATTTTTGGTGAACAACCTGGGTTGTCCTTGCTAATTGGTGGATAAATTCACCCACCAATAAAAAAGTGCTGTCCAGAGTCCTGAACCCAAAAAAAAAGCTTAGATGCCTTCTTTTTCAAATAAAGATAGCAAGAGAACGAAGAAAAATTGATAATAGGAGTGAATTAGAAAGTTGCTTAAAATTGCATGCTCTATCTGAATCACGAAAGAAAAAAAAAATGGATTCAGTGTCCCTTTAACTACTGACTTTAAAATGCGGTACTGGGCTTGACAGGAGAGAGTCTACCTCTCACTTTTTGGCAGACTCATAATACCGGCGCTATGCATGTCCCATAGAAAATATAGGATACGCAATTGACGTAAGTGGATTTGCGGTATTTCCGAGTCTGGCCAAAAAAGTGAGCGGTACACCTGTACCTGCAAGACTCGTAATACCAGCGGGCATTAAAAAGCAGAGTTGGGACCTCTCAATGCTGCTTTTTAACCCTAACGCAAGACTCGTAATCTAGCAGATTATTTCTTAATTGTATAGGGTAAGTATGTGAGCATTTTTTGATAAGGCTGGATTGGCCTACCAGGAAATTTCCCGGGAAAGTGGCCCCTGCTCACTAATAGGCACCCAGATGCCCCATAAAGTGACTCCTGCTCGTCAATAGGCTCCCAGGCACCCTGAGAAAGTGGCTAATAGGCTACCATACTATCCACGAACATGGCCCCTGCTCACCAAAATGCACCCAAGCACCCTGGGAAAATTACGCCTGCTTGCCAATAGGCACCTAGGCACCCCAAAAAAGTGAACCCTGCTATGCAATAGGTGCCCAAGAGAGCCTGGGAAAGTAGACCCTGTTCACTAATAGGTACCTGGGCACCCCAGGAAAGTGTTATAGGTGCCCAGGCACCCCGGAAAAGTGGCCTTTGCTAGTCAATAGGCACCCAGGCATAACAGGGATAGTGGCCCTGCTAGCCAAAAATGACCTAGGCACCCCAGTAAAGTAGTCTATTCTCAACAAAACAAACCAAGGAATTCTGGGAAAGCAGCTTCTGCCAATACTTACCTAGGTACCCTGGGAAAGAGTTATCTGATTGCTAATAGGTAACCAGGCGCCCCTGGAAAGTGGGCCCTGCTTGCAAATAGGTGTTAAGGCACCCTGAGAAATTATCCACTGCTCATAGTAGCTTAGGCACCCCAGGGATATGGCCCCCGCCCCCAATAGCTGCCTAGGTACCCGTAATGGACAGTGGCCCCTGCTTATCAATTGGCTCCCATGGACCCTGGGAATGTGGGCCCTGCACATCAATAGGTGCTTACGCAACCCAGGAAGCTGCCGACCTTTGCTCACCACTTTTCCAGAGTGTTTGGGAATGTTTTGGTGAGCAGGGGACACTTTTCCAGGGTGCCTGGGTGCCTACTGGCAAGCAGGGTTGATTTCCAGGGTGATTTGGTCCATATTGGCAAAGAGGGGCCACTTTCCTGGGTTGCTTAGGCACTTATTGGTGAGCAGGGGCCACTTTCCCAGGTTTTCCTGTGAACCTATTGACAAGCTGTATCCATATTCATGGAGTGCTTGGGTGCCTATTAGTGAGCAATGGTCACTTTTCTGGGGTGACTTGGCACCTATTGATGAGCATGGGCTACTTTCTCATGGTGCCTAAACATCTTTTATCAAGCAGGGCCCACATTCCAAGGGTGCCTGGCACCTACTGACAAGCTTGATCTATATTCCTGGAGTACTTGGGTGCCTATTCGTGAGCAGGGGCCACTTTCCTGGGTGCCTTTGAACTTATTGGTGAGCAGTGGCCACTTTCTTTAAGGGTCCCTAGGTCATTATTAGCAGGCAGGTGTCACTTTCCTGGGTTGCCTGGGCTCCCATTGATGAGCTGGGGCCACTTTCCTGAAGTGCCTGGACATCTATTGACAAGCATGAGTCAATTTTCTGGGGTAACTGTGCATCTATTGGCAGGCAGGGCCAATGTGACCATATATTAGCAAGCGAGGGACACTTTCCCGGAGTACCTGGGTGTCTATTGATGAGCTTGACCACTTTCCTGGAGTGCATGGACATCTAATAGCAAGCAGCAGTCACTTTACCCAGAGTGCCTGGGCACCTATTGGTGAGCAGGAGCCATATTCCTGGAGTACTTAGATGTATATTGATGAGAGGTAGCCACTTTTCTGGGGTATCTGGGTATCTGTTGGTGAGCAGGAACCACAATCTAGGAGTGTTAGGATCCTTTCAGATATTTCACTATCAAACCAATCCTGGCTGGTAGTCTTGTCCTGGCATCAAGTGGAGTGATAAGTAAAAATCTATAAGGATAGTAGCGATAGGACCCAGGAGGAAGATGACTATTGTATAGGAGAATAATAAGGAGCTGAATACCAGGAAGAGACCAGGAAGGTCAAAGCGGAGTCGACGAGCCAGGGATCAAACCAAAAAGTCACAGGAAGCAGAAGCAGAATCCAGAAGAGTAGTCCAAGGTCAGAACCAATCGGGCGACAAACAAGGTGAAATCAACATGCAGAAAAATAGTCAAAGGAGGCGCAGGTCACAAGCCAAAAGTTCAATATCCAAATATATAGCACAAAACACACCCAGAGATAAACTCAATACAAGGGCAATGAAATAGAGAAACTGAATGGCATGTAAATGAAGAAGTACGCCAAAGGTGACGCGATGCGAGTACCTGGGGACCTACAGTATTTGCAACCAGGGGCCTTTTTATTGGGTGCTTTGGTACATTTTGATGCGCAGGGGCCACTTTACTTTATGGTTCCTAGGCGGCTAGATATTAGAGAGCAGGGCCACTTTCTGGGAATGCCCGAGCAGCTATTGGTGAGCAGGAGTCACTTTCCCAGGTTGCCTTGACCCCTGTTTCCTAGGCAAATGGCTTTGAAAGCTGAAAAAATCTGTAAGAAATGTGCCAAAGTAGTTGCATGAAATTACTATTTGCCTATCACACACACACATATATATATATATATATATATATATATATATATATATATATATATATATATATATATATATATATATATATATATATATATATACAGTGGGGCAAAAAAGTATTTAGTCAGCCACCAATTGTGCAAGTTCTCCCACTTAAGAAGACGAGAGAGGCCTGTAATTTTCATCATAGGTATACCTCAACTATGAGAGACAAAATGTGGAAACAAATCCAGACAGTCACATTGTCTGATTTGGAAAGAATGTATTTGCAAATTATGGTGGATAATAAGTATTTGGTCAATATCAAAAGTTCATCTCAATACTTTGTTATATATCCTTTGTTGGAAATGACAGAGGTCAAACGTTTTCTGTAAGTCTTCACAAGGTTGTCACACACTGTTGCTGGTATGTTTGCCCATTCCTGCATGCAGATCTCCTCTAGAGCAGTGATGTTTTGGGGCTGTTGCTGGGCAACACGGACTTTCAACTCCCTCCAAAGATTTTCTATGGGGTTGAGATCTGGAGACTGGCTAGGCCACTCCAGGACCTTGAAATGCTTCTTACGAAGCCACTCCTTTGTTGCCCGGGCGGTGTGTTTTGGGATCATTGTCATGCTGAAAGACCCAGCCACGTTTCATCTTCAATGCCCTTGCTGATGGAAGGAGGTTTGCACTCAAAATCTCACAATACATGGCCCCATTCATTCTTTCATGTACACGGATCAGTCGTCCTGTTCCCTTTGCAGAGAAACAGCCCCAAAGCATGATGTTGCCACCCCCATGCTTCACAGTAGGTATGGTGTTCTTTGGTTGCAACTCAGCAGTCTCTCTCCTCCAAACACGACGAGTTGTGTTTCTACCAAACAGTTTTACTTTAGTTTCATCTGACCATATGACATTCTCCCAATCTGCTTCTGGATCATCCAAATGCTCTCTAGCATACTTCAGATGGGCCCGGACATGTACTGGCTTAAGCAGGGGGACATGTCTGGCACTGCAGGATCTGAGTCCCTGGCGGCGTAGTGTGTTACTGATGGTAGCCTTTGTTACGTTGGTCCCAGCTCTCTGCAGGTCATTCACTAGGTCCCCTTGTGTGGTTCTGGGATGTTTTCTCATCGTTCTTGTGATCATTTTAACCCCATGGGGTGAGATCTTGCATGGAGCCCCAGATCGAGGGAGATTATCAGTGGTCTTGTATGTCTTCCATTTTCTAATTATTGCTCCCACAGTTGATTTCTTCACACTAAGCTGCTTACCTATTGCAGATTCAGTCTTCCCAGCCTGGTGCAGGTCTACAATTTTGTTTCTGGTGTCCTTCGACAGCTCTTTGGTCTTCACCATAGTGGAGTTTGGAGTGTGACTGTTTGAGGTTGTGGACAGGTGTCTTTTATACTGATAACAAGTTCAAACAGGTGCCATTAATTCAGGTAATGAGTGGAGGACAGAGGAGTCTCTTAAAGAAGAAGATACATGTCTGTGAGAGCCAGAAATCTTGCTTGTTTGTAGGTGACCAAATACTTATTTTCCACCATAATATGCAAATAAATTCTTTCCAAATCAGACAATGTGATTGTCTGGATTTGTTTCCACATTTTGTCTCTCATAGTTGAGGTATACCTATGATGAAAATTACAGGCCTCTCTCATGTTCTTAAGTGGGAGGACTTGCACAATTGGTGGCTGACTAAATACTTTTTTGCCCCACTGTATATACTGTATATATATTATATATATATATATATATATATATATATATATATATATATATATATATATATATATATACAGGGAGTGCAGAATTATTAGGCAAGTTGTATTTTTGAGGATTCATTTTATTATTGAACAACAACCAAGTTCTCAATGAACCCAAAAAACTCATTAATATCAAAGCTGAATAGTTTTGGAAGTAGCTTTTAGTTTGTTTTTAGTTATAGCTATTTTAGGGGGATATCTGTGTGTGCAGGTGACTATTACTGTGCATAATTATTAGGCAACTTAACAAAAAACAAATATATACCCATTTCAATTATTTATTTTTACCAGTGAAACCAATATAACATCTCAACATTCACAAATATACATTTCTGACATTCAAAAACAAAACAAAAACAAATCAGTGACCAATATAGCCACCTTTCTTTGCAAGGACACTCAAAAGCCTGCCATCCATGGATTCTGTCAGTGTTTTGATCTGTTCACCATCAACATTGCGTGCAGCAGCAAACACAGCCTCCCAGACACTGTTCAGAGAGGTGTACTGTTTTCCCTCCTTGCAAATCTCACATTGATGATGGACCACAGGTTCTCAATGGGGTTCAGATCAGGTGAACAAGGAGGCCATGTCATTAGATTTTCTTCTTTTATACCCTTTCTTGCCAGCCACGCTGTGGAGTACTTGGACGCGTGTGATGGAGCATTGTCCTGCATGAAAATCATGTTTTTCTTGAAGGATGCAGACTTCTTCCTGTACCACTGCTTGAAGAAGGTGTCTTCCAGAAACTGGCAGTAGGACTGGGAGTTGAGCTTGACTCCATCCTCAACCCGAAAAGGCCCCACAAGCTCATCTTTGATGATACCAGCCCAAACCAGTACTCCACCTCCACCTTGTTGGCGCCTGAGTCGGACTGGAGCTCTCTGCCCTTTACCAATCCAGCCACGGGCCCATCCATCTGGCCAATCAAGACTCACTCTCATTTCATCAGTCCATAAAACCTTAGAAAAATCAGTCTTGAGATATTTCTTGGCCCAGTCTTGACGTTTCAGCTTGTGTGTCTTGTTCAGTGGTGGTCGTCTTTCAGCCTTTCTTACCTTGGCCATGTCTCTGAGTATTGCACACCTTGTGCTTTTGGGCACTCCAGTGATGTTGCAGCTCTGAAATATGGCCAAACTGGTGGCAAGTGGCATCTTGGCAGCTGCACGCTTGACTTTTCTCAGTTCATGGGCAGTTATTTTGCTCCTTGGTTTTTCCACACGCTTCTTGTGACCCTGTTGACTATTTTGAATGAAACGCTTGATTGTTCGATGATCACGCTTCAGAAGCTTTGCAATTTTAAGAGTGCTGCATCCCTCTGCAAGATATCTCACTATTTTTGACTTTTCTGAGCCTGTCAAGTCCTTCTTTTGACCCATTTTGCCAAAGGAAAGGAAGTTGCCTAATAATTATGCACACCTGATATAGGGTGTTGATGTAATTAGACCACACCCCTTCTCATTACAGAGATGCACATCACCTAATATGCTTAATTGGTAGTAGGCTTTCGAGCCTATACAGCTTGGAGTAAGACAACATACATAAAGAGGATGATGTGGTCAAAATACTCATTTGCCTAATAATTCTGCACTCCCTGTATGTATATATATATATATATATATATATATATATATATATATATATATATAAAAAGAACAATTTTTTTCTAATTGAAGAACATAGAAATTTCAAGTATATCTATTTAAAGCACATTAAGGGGCCTATTTAACAAAGGTCTGTCGGACCTCGTTGAATGCGGAGAGCTATACGCTCTCTGTATTCAGCATTGCACCAGCAGCTCTTGTGAGCTGCTGGGGCAACTCCGCCCCCTGCAGATTCGCGGCCAATCGGCCGCCAGCAGGGGGTGTCAATCAACCAGATCGTACTCGATCGGGTTGAATTGCAGTGATGTCTGTCGCCTGCTCAGAGCAGGCGGACAGGTTATGGAGCAGCGGTCTTTAGACCGCTGCTTTCTAACTGGTGTTTCTGGCGAGCCTGCGAGCCGGAGCTTGATAAATGGGCCCCTAAAATTGAATAAAATGATATTACATGTTTCAAGGTATTTGACTGGGAAGGGTTCAAAAGCATATATATGAGTATATATGTGTATGTATATATATATATATATATATATATATATATATATATATATATATATATACTGTATATATGTTTCTATGTGTATACATGTATGTATATGTGCAAATACATTTACACATATATAGACATGTATATATACACATATATTTAGACCTACATCTCTAGATTGTAAATTCCCATGGAAATAGGACCCTCAATTTCCCCTGTATTTGTTTGTTAAATATTGTCCAGTGTCTTGTATTGCATTGTATCATCGTTGTACTTTTTTCTTTCTACCCATGGCCAGCACTGTGTAGGGTTACCACCTTTTCCTCAAAAAAAAATACTAGCCATGGGTGAGGGAGAAGCCACAAAAGGGCAGAGTCACAAAAGGGGGAGCCAAAAAAGAGGCAGATTCACTCAATGTTGCATTCCCCTACGAGAATGAGCTTCAGGCTCCTCGGTACAGGTACTGGTGCCTGGAGAATATATCAAGTAAATAAAGCATTTAAAAGTTAATGATTTTAAGCTGTCTGGCTTTACTTCAGGGTAGAATTTAATAAAATATGTATTTTGTAAAAAATCTTTATGGGTATTATAATACAGCCTGTCATCCTCCCAACCTTTACGTAAATAATCTCTAAATCTGACTGTTAGAAATAAAAAAATCAGTTTGCTCAATTACAAATAAAAAGAACAGCCCAATGGTTTAATTATCCCTGAAAAGCCAGCAGGGAGTCCCCTACCACATTGGAAAACAATGGGAGCTCTTGCGAGATCATCTGTTTGCAACTTTGCACAAGAAAGAAGCTGGGATCCCGGGTGAAGTGCAGGTGGTATCGTATGCGAATATGCATAATTGCATTAGACATGATGTGGGGTTTGGCGTAGATTCCCCACTAATCGAGGATTTTTCCCCCACTGTTGTGCAGTTTAGGGGTTACTTCAGTTAGAATAAAAAAAAAACGGCTTTGCTTTGCCGGTATTTTACTAATGCCGGCACCGGCTCCTAATCGCCAATTACCGGCTGTGCCAGAAAAATTACCGGCTGTGCCAGCAAATTACCGGCTGGGTGGCAACCCTAGGGTTTCAGAATCTGTTGGCGCTTTATAAATAAAGAATAATAATAATAAAATACATTACACTTTACTTCGGGTCTCAAGCCACACTAAGTATTTTAGAGCAGTTTTCCTTTCGATCGTAAACTATAACATTCAGCTTGTAATACCAGCACTTTTTAGCACAGTCGTGAGTTCCATCAAAATTATAGGTTGCGCTAAAGCGATGTCAGCCGCACTAATCCATCTCTGGTAAATGGATTTATTTGCCATGGTCTTGTAATATGAAGTTGCACGCTAATATCCAGCAATACTGCGTAACATAAGCATTTTTAATCTGGGCCAGTATGTTTAACAAAACTATGGATAGTTTGGAACATTCATTTTAGACTGTTGTTTATTATACATTTTATGTGCTACCAACAATTGCAAGTGAGAAAGTGACAAGTGGTTAAGATGCCATTCCAAGACTTTTTTTTACAGGCTTCCATTTATCTTCATGTGACTGTTTAATTAGATTTTTTGGTTTATTCTTTTCTAATTTAAACATTTGTTTAAAGGGACACTGAACCCAAATTTTTTCTTTTGTAATTCAGAAAGAGCATGCAATTTTAAGCAACTTTCTAATTTACTCCTATTATCAATTTTTCTTCGTTCTCTTGCTATCATTATTTGAAAAAGAAGGCATCTAAGCTTTTTTTGGTTTCAGTACTCTGGACAGCACTTTTTTATTGGTGGATGAATTTATCCCCCAATCAGCAAGGACAACCCAGGTTGTTCACCAAAAATGGGCCGGCATCTAAACTTACATTCTTGCATTTCAAATAAAGATACCAAGAGAATGAAGAAAATTTGATAATATGAGTAAATTAGAAAGTTGTTTAAAATTTCATGCTCAATCTGAATCACGGAAGAAAAATTTTGGATACAGTGTCCCTTTAAAGGGACAATAAACACTAAGGGCTAGATTACAAGTGTAGTGCTAATTTATCGCACGATAAATAACCAGCCCTTACAAGTAGCTGGTTATTGCTACTGCGAGCTGGCGTTGGCAATTAGCCCCTATAAAATGAACTGGAGATCAGATCTCTGGTTAATTTTATAAATGTGTGCCCAATGCCCCCCAAATACAGTGGTGTGTATTTTATTAAAAAATATAAATTGTAGCATTTTTTTTTAAATGTGGGGTGTAAGAAAAAAAACGGCCCTGAAAAGTTAATGCTTATTTACATAATTTACATAAATATTAACACATAAATATATATGTATATAATCATATACATATATATTTACAATTTGCTGCCATCGCTGTGTGACTTACCCCCTTTGCTGTGCAAGTTCTCATGCGAGCGCATGTTCTCTCGTGAGTGCAATGCTTCCCAGAAATGTGAACACAAGCTCGTGTTTGCATTGCTGTCAACTTGTAATACCAGAACACATAAGCGTGCGCTGGTATTACTCAGTGGAGTGCAAATATTGCTTTTGTGTAATCGCAAATATCGCTCCACTTGTAATCTGGCCCTAAATACTATTTATAAGCAAAGTATTGAGGTATTTCCCCACCTCCTTGTAGTCATGGGTGCGTCCATTTTGAAACCTAACAGTCACTGCATTTCAGTACTAACACAATTGCACATGTGCAACAACTCTCCTTTAGAGCCTTGCAGTAAAATAGGTTCCAAAATGGCAGCACCCATAATTAGAGACAGGTGCATGAAATGTATTTAAAGGGACAGTAAAGTCAAGATGAAACAAAAGGATTGGATATAGCATGGCATTTTAACCCCTTAACGACTAGCAACATGAGCTCAGAAGTGTGCATGTGTCTTAAGCCATCTGGCAGTCATGTTTGTAAAAATGGTTATGGCAATGTTATACATAGTTGCAAATACTGCTGCCATAGACTGCAGCCTACCCAGGTTTCATCTGCAACAAAGGATACAAGAGAATGAAGCAAAATTGTTAGTAGATGTAAAGTGGAAAGTTGTTTAAACTTATATTCTCTATCTGAATCATAAATATTTAATTTTGTCTTTACTGCAGTTATTGATTGAAGCAGCTTTGAAATTAATTTAAAAAAACAAACACCCAACCTACCCAGCATTATTATACGCAAACATTTTGAAATGGAGGCCATATAGACGCGCACTAGCGCAATAATAAAAATCTTCTAGTGCATTGAAATATTTTATTTTGCAGATTTATTTGATTCTTATCATGTGTATAATTATATTAGGCTGTCTTATTATTAGATCATTAATTTACATGTATACAAATAAAGTAGGAAATTTGGATAAAGGGGTGCTGGGCTCAGTGGAATTAAGAGGAAATGTGGGTAGTTTAAACATTTTATGCCACAGTCAATAGGGAATGAAACCCAGAGTATTTATTTAATGATTCAAATAGAATATACAATTTTAAAAAGCTTTCTACTTTACTTCTATTATAACAATTGCTTCATTATCTTAGCATCCTTTGTTGAAGGAGCAGCAATGAATGAATGATGCACTACTTGAAGCTAGTTTAACATGGGTAATCTAATGACAAGCGGTATTTATGCGCAACCACCAATCAATAGATAGCTCATAGCTGCTGCTCCTGAGCTTACCTAGGTATGCTTTTCAACAAATAATACCAAGAGAACAAAGCAAATTAGATCATAGAAATTATTTGTTAAGTTGAATAAAATTGTATGCTCTATCTGAATCATAAAATTAAAGGGACAGTCCAAAAAAAACTTTTATGATTCAAATAGGGCATGTAATTTTAAACAATTTTCCAATTTACTTTTATCACCAATTTTGCTTTGTTGTCTTGTATTCTTAGTTGAACCTAGGATGTTCATATGCTAATTTCTTAGACCTTGAAGGCCGCCTCTAATCTAAATGCATTTTGAAAGTTTTTCACCACTAGAGGGCATTAGTTCTTGTGTTTCATATAGATAACATTGAGCTCATGCATGTGAATTTACCATGGAGTAAGCACTGATTGGCTAAAATGCAAGTCTGTCCAAAGAACTGAAATAAGGGGACAGTTTACAAAGGCTTATATACAAGGTAAATACAGAGGTAAAATGTGTATTATTATAACTGTGTTGGTTATGCAAAACGGGGGAATGGGCAATTAAGGGATTATCTATCTTTTAAAACAAAAATTCTGGTGTTGACTGTCCCTTTAAACATTGGGATTTATTTCATGTCCCTTTAAGTATAAGGCAGAATTAGCCACTAGCTGATATCACCAAAAATGTCTATCACTTGTATGAACTAGCAGAAATAAAATGTTAAAATTATGTTTGTGCTCAAATTAATAAAGTTGTTTAATAGCCTTAAAGGATCAATTGCTCACTGACCACTGTCACACACATTACTGATGGACAGAGTTGTTTTATCAGGTGCTAGAACAGACTTTTTTTTATTTAAAACTAAAAAGATTTTTTATATTTTAACAACCTTCTTTCAGGTGTTACAAAGAAAGCAATAATTACCCTATAACCAAAAATTAGTTAAAGGGACAGTTTACTCAAAAAATTTCTCCCCTTTAATTGTTCCCAATGATCCACTTTACCTGCTGGAGTGTATTAAATTGTTTACAAGTAGCTCCTTTACCCTTATATTAGAATTTGAAATTGTTGATTTAGTATGTGGTATCCCCACCTATTCAGAAAGTTTGTGGCCGCGCGTACCAGCTATAGATAAGCTTTGTAAACACAGCCAGCAGAAGAAATTACACTCCCAGTGGGATATAGCAGAGATAAGGTAATACAATGTTGATTTTCCATTGTTCTCTCAAAGTACTGGTGATTGTTTTAAGGACAGATATAAGATAAAGAAGCAGGTATATGTGCACAATGTGATACAGTAATGAGATCTGATTATACCTACAAGCTCAACCCATTGTATTAGGTTGTGGCTTCAAAACACAAAATCAGAGCTTTAATATACACAAATAAACTTTAAAAAGCTAATTTTCATACATTTTTTACTCTGCAGTTGGTAAAAAGAGTAATTGTAAACACATTAAGGGAAAAACTATTTTACAGTATACTGTCCCTTTAATCCCACTTTAACTAAACATTTACTACACATTTCAATGAACTTATTCACATTGTCTGTTTTACCAAACATTTTATTGGCTTTGAAAGGAAGGGATAATAATGAAGCAGCTAAGGACAACAGGAAGCTATTTGATTACTTTTTTATGAGTGAATAGAAGACTATAAGTAGAAATAATATTCATCTCATGCATCAATCTCTTCCCTCAGGGCCCTGACAAGCTCCATGTGCCTGACCATTTTCTGCTCTAGATAATACATCTTCCTCTGAATAACATTGGTACGGACTGCGACTTCATTGTAATCCCTGAAGAGTTTTCCATATATTATTATCGGTTATTTGTAGAGCGCCAACAGATTCAGCAGCGCTACATATTGTCTGGAACATCATCAGTAGATGCTTCACAGCAATGGTCTCTTTGTCATTTTCAGTCGTCATCATGGCATGTCCTTCTAGTTGTCTGATACGTGCTGCATCAGATGAGAGGAGCTCATGACTTTCTACAGTTATGTCATCAGCTTCCTTAGGATCAGAAACATCATATTGGTTCATTTCTTCCTCATAAATATTATAGGTTTCCTGCCGAAGAACAACACTCATGTGGCAGCGGCCGGCATTCAGTCGAAGAAGAAACAAAATGTTAAATGTCAGCAAAAACAGCATTAGATAGACCTCAAAATGACTAAGGGATTAAATGCCCTACTTCTCCTGAGTGTCTGCTTGTAACCTAATTTAACCATAACTTAACACTTAACATAACTTTATTGTATATAAATAACAACACAACACAGTTTGTGGGTGAAAGACCCGTGGGTCGCATTTATTGATACCAGCCGTGGAACTGGCAGGTAAACTAACCACGGGTGGCGGCAATCGGGGCCTACATTATAACTATGAATAACCCCTTCTAGAAAATGGCCAAGGGACACTTTTGCAGACCACAAGGCGGAGATACTCACGCAGCTTTAATATTTAGGGGTTTCTCGGCCCAACAATAATCAGCCCGAGCATGCCCAAGCATACCAAGCCTGTGACGTCACCCTGGCCGCAATGGTCGTTATTCAAAACCTCCTTCCAGCCTGCAGCCGTGATCCTGACCACCCACCAGATTAGGGTGCAAACATTAGAAACTCCAAACCAGTAGGTCCAGCCTTGACTTGACGAACAGCAAGTCAGTAATTGGGGAGCTCAAGTTACCGTCCTTGGACTTAAGGAAGTAGTTTGAGTAACCCTCTTCCAGCCTCAGACACCTAGTCTCGAATAGAGACTTAAAGAAAAAACGATTGCCGCCTTATATATAACTAATCCAAATCAAAAGTGCATTACCAGTTCCAATCAGTAATGCAGAAATTAAAATCAATAATGCATTACAAGTGCCAATCAGTAATGCATAACGAATTTGAATCAATAATGCATAACAAATTCAAAACGACATTGCATAACAAATTCAAAACAACAGTGCATAACAGGAACAAAGAGGAAGTGGAATCCCTGCACATCCCCTTTATAAGGTTGGTAGCCCCTCCCAACACAATGCAACATTGTAACTAAACACACACACAGCAGCAGCACTCACTCAACCAGGCCTTAACCCTTAGCTACGCTCCGGGCTATTTGCCCTGCACTTTCTTAAGGGATTAAATGCCCTACTTCTCCTGAGTGTCTGCTTGTAACCTAATTTAACCATAACTTAACACTTAACATAACTTTATTGTATATAAATAACAACACAACACAGTTTGTGGGTGAAAGACCCGTGGGTCGCATTTATTGATACCAGCCGTGGAACTGGCAGGTAAACTAACCACGGGTGGCGGCTATTGGGGCCCACATTCTAACTATGAATAACCCCTTCTAGAAAATGGCCAAGGGACACTTTTGCAGACCACAAGGCGGAGATACTCAAGCAGCTTTAATATTTAGGGGTTTCTCGGCCCAACAATAATCAGCCCGAGCACGCCCAAGCATACCAAGACTGTGACGTCACCCTGGTCGCAATGGCCATTATTCAAAACCTCCTTCCAGCCTGCAGCCGTGGTCCTGACTCTTGCTGCCACCCTATACTCTTAGGAGTAACTACTGCCTGATGTTCTGCAAGAACAAATCTACTCCTGCTGGTTCTAAATGAACCCCATCCTGCCTATACAAACCCTTATGGGCTGCCGAGATGTTCCCGTGCTCTATCACAAAACCCTCGAGTTCCACTACCTGCTTCCTCAGGTCCCTATTGATCTTTTTCCTGACCTGGAAAGCCGCCATATGACACACCATGTGCCTCCATCTCAATCTAGGGATCACATTCGACCACCCGATTCGCACACCTGGAAACCAGAGTTTGAACTGTCTCAGGTGTGACTGCATTGCCCGAATTAAATCCAATGTGGGAACGGCCCCCACATCATTGCCCCCAGCGTGTAGTATCAGAATGTGGGGTTTCTCCCACCTTCTCGCGGCATTCTGCAGCAATGCAGGCAGATCTGCCCAGGCCAAGCCTCTGCGCCCTAGCCAATGTAACACAGCCCTGGACGAAGGAAATCCTAGCTGCTGTCCTCCTGGCATGGCTGCAGCTCTAATTGCGGCCCAGTGCACATAAGAATGGCCGACAATCCACACCCGTACAGGACCTGGACGTGTTTCTGAAAATAAAGAAAACAAGAGTTAGCCTGCTTGCAATGGACCAGATCCACATCAAACCTTGGCCCATTCCTCTTTAGGTATCACCCCCGCAAGCCCCAAACCCTTACACCCTTGTCACATTAACCCATTCTCAAGTATACAGCGGCCTAACATAGGACTTGTACCGCTGCGACCTCCATCGCCCCAATGAGCGAATGCGATCCAAGGACCAACCCAGCTCTGCTGCTGTCGTCGCTGCCCACACTCGAAATGAGTGTGGGGCAATCCGAGACCCATCCAGACCAGCTGTTTGCGCTACCCTACCTAAAACCTTCCCAAACTGGTATCTGGTCAGCGGGTCTCCATTAGTATGTATTAGAAACCTGGAGGAGCCTCCTGGCCGTACTTCCAGGTATGAAGATACCAGCCGTACTGGGCAACAGGTAACACCAGGGTGCCCCGGCAAGGAAAGCCAAGCCCCCCGGCCCTCCTGGTCTGTTTTTGACCTGGGAATGAACAATAGCACGGAGTCATCCACCAACCTAACGTGATTATGCATGACCCCCCCTGTGACCGCTGTCTTGGCGCGCGGTACCAACTCGCCCACCCTTAATGCGCCATGAAACACCAGGCCGAAGGCTGCCCCGAAGAGCTGAACCTCGAAAGGCGAGGAACATATCTCTGGCAGGACCGCCAGCAACTTTACCAGCCGTTCCGCCATAATGGGCTCCCTTGTGTCCTGCCGTGGAACTTCCAGACGGCCCCACCCCCTAATAAGCGGCTTCACTATGAAGGAGCGTGACTCGTCTTTGAAAGCGTATAACCTGCAGAAGAAAGTAACAGCCGATAGCCTAGAGACCACCACCCCCTTTTTTGCTTGCTTACCTCTCAGGTCAGCCAGCCAGTGCAACAGAAATCCCTGTTCCCCTTCACAAGAAGGGAACTCACGTAGGTCGCAGAAACCTACCCACTCGCTCCAGTACCTCACGTAGGCCGACCATGTGCTGGGTGCCAACGAAGCCTGCAACAGGGGAATCAGCTGCTGTAGTCCCTCGCCATCTGCCACAAGAAAAGAGGGCAAGAAAGACCATTAGGAGCCGCGGCCGGTGCCGCTGCCCTAAATGCCTCCCACTGGAAGCGAGACAATGCATCAGCAACTATATTCTGCACCCCTGGCACATGCAGGGCCCTAAAGTCAATGTTCAATTGCAAACATCTCAACACTAGGTGTCGCAGGTAATGCACCACCACAGGCGATGAAGCTGAAAGTCTGTTGATGGCAAACACCACGCTGAGATTATCCATCCAGAAAATCACAGCCCTGTTACTGAACAGGTGACCCCACAGTTCCACTGCCACCAGTATAGGAAACAGTTCCAAAAAGCAAAGATTGCGTGTAAGCCCTTGGCCCACCCACTCGGGCGGCCAAGGCTCCGCACTCCATGCCCCCTCAAAGTAAGCCCCTTACCCGGATGCTCCAGCGGCGTCCGTGAACAGATGCAGTGATTAGTGATGTCGCAAACCTAAAATTTTGTGTTCGCGAGCGGTGAACGCGAACTTCCGAAGATGTTCGCGAACCGGGCGAACCGCCATAGACTTCATTAGGCAGGCGAATTTTAAAACCCACAGGGACTCTTTCTGGCCACAATAGTGATGGAAAAGTTGTTTCAAGGGCACTAACACCTGGACTGTGGCATGCCGGAGGGGGATCCATGGCAAAACTCCCATGGAAAATTACATAGTTGATGCAGAGTCTGGTTTTAATCCATAAAGGGCATAAATCACCTAACATTCCTAAATTGTTTGGAATAACGTGCTTTAAAACATCAGGTATCATGTTGTATTGATCAGGTAGTGTAAGGGTTATGCCCGCTTCACAGTGACAGACCAAACTCCCCGTTTAACGCACCGCACTGCATTATTCTAGGGCCAAAGGGAATCACAGCACCACGACCACGACGGCCCCTGCGGGGTGGCCTGCCTCTGCCTGTAATTTTTTTCCGATTAGTGGTACTATGCGTGCAAGCTACTGTGACAACAGATATGAGTGGCACTGTGCACTGGCAGAAGTTGGCAGAGTAGACGCTGTAGGTCTGACACACACGCTTGCAGACAACTAACTGCTATTCAATCTATTATAGTCAAAATTGTATTTTTTTTTTAAATGTACACTACTGTTACACCAGATATGAGTTGCACTGGTGTGACACTGTGCCCTGGCAGGCCCTGAAACGCACACGTGTGAAGGAAACTGATTGCTATTATTTCACAGTCAAATTTCTAGGTTTTTTTTAACCCCTTAATGACCGAGGACGTACGCCATACGTCCTCAGAAAAAATACAGTTAACGCCTGAGAACGTATGGCGTACGTCCTCGGTTTGGAAAGCAGCTGGAAGCGATCCTGATCGCTTCCCGCTGCTTTCCGGTTATTGCAGGATGCCTCGATATTGAGGCATCCTGCAATAACAAATTTTACCCCTCCGGTGCAGAGAGAGCCACTCTGTGGCCCTGTCTGCACCGGGCATCGATGGCCGCATTCGTTGGTGGGTGGGAGCTGAAGTGGGAGGCGGGTGGGCGGCCATCGATGCGGTCCTTGTCAGAGAGGGGGGCGGGATCGGGGGCGGGATCGCCGGGGGCGCGCGCGTGCACAGAAGGAGGCGGGCGGGCGTGTGCACGGGGAGGGAGCGGGTGGGAACCGCTACACTACAGAAAAACATTTTTTTATAAGTGGGAGAAAGGGGTGCAAAATATTTAGTACTTGGAAATCTAAGTGATCTGGGAGCGGGTGGGGGATTGGTCTTGGGGGGGGAAGCTACACTACAGAAAAATGAAATAAAAATAAAAAATAAACATTTTATTTGCAAACTGGGTACTGGCAGACAGCTGCCAGTACCCAATATGGCCCCCAATAAGGCAGAGGGGGAGGGTTAGGAAGCTGTTTTGGGGGGGATCAGGGAGGTTGGGGGCTAAGGGGGGGATCCTACACAACAGCATATGTAAATATGCTAAAAATATACATTAAAAAAAAGATACCTTTTATTTTAGTACTGGCAGACTTTCTGCCAGTACTTAAGATGGCGGGGACAATTGTGGGGTGGGGGAGGGAAGAGAGCTCTTTGGGAGGGATCAGGGGGTCTGATGTGTCAGGTGGGAAGCTGATCTCTACACTAAAGCTAAAATTAACCCTTGCAAGCTCCCTACAAGCTACCTAATTAACCCCTTCACTGCTGGGCATAATTCATGTGTTGTGCGCAGTTGCATTTAGTGGCCTTCTCACTACCAAAAAGCAACGCCAAAGCCATATATGTCTGCTATTTCTGAACAAAGGGGATCCCAGAGAAGCATTTACAACCATCTGTGCCATAATTGCACAAGCTGTTTGTAAATAATTTCAGTGAGAAACCTAAAGTTTGTGAAAAAGTTGACTATTTTTTTTTAATTTGATCGCATTTGGCGGTGAAATGGTGGCATGAAATATACCAAAATGGGCCTAGATCAATACTTGGGGTTGTCTACTACACTACACTAAAGCTAAAATTAACCCTACAAGCTCCCTACAAGCTCCCTAATTAACCCCTGCATGGCTGAGCATAATACACGTGTGGTGCGCAGCGGCATTTAGCGGCCTTCTAATTACCAAAAAGCAATGCCAAAGCCATATATGTCTGCTATTTCTGAATAAAGGGGATCCCAGAGAAGCATTTACAACCATTTGTGCCATAATTGCACAAAATGTTTGTAAATGATTTCAGTGAGAAACCTAAAATTTGGAAAAATGTAACGTTTTTTTTTTTAATTTGATCTCATTTGGCGGTGAAATGATGGCATGAAATATACCAAGATGGGCCTAGATCAATACTTTGGGTTGTCTACTACACTACACTAAAGCTAAAATTACCCCAAAAAGCTCCCTACATGCTCCCTAATTAACCCCTTCACTGCTGGACATAATACACGTGTGGTGCGCAGTGGCATTTAGCGGCCTTCTAATTATCAAAAAGCAACGTCAAAGCCATATATGTCTGCTATTTCTGAACAAAGGGGATCCCAGAGAAAAATGTACAACCATTTATGTCATAATTGCACAAGCTATTTGTAAATAATTTCAGTGTGAAACCTAAAGTTTGTGAAAAAATTTGTGAAAAAGTGAACAATTTTTTTTTATTTGATCGCATTTGCTGGTGAAATGGTGGCATGAAATATGGGCCTAGATAAATACTTTGGGATGTCTTCTAAAAAAAAATATATACATGTCAATGGCTATTCAGGGATTCCTGACAGATATCAGTGTTCCAATGTAACTAGCGCTAATTTTGAAAAAAAAAAATGGTTTGGAAATAGCAAAGTGCTACTTGTATTTATGGCCCTATAACTTGCAAAAAAAAGCAAAGAACATGTAAACATTGGGTATTTCTAAACTCAGGACAAAATTTAGAAACTATTTAGCATGGGTGTTTTTTTGGTGGTTGTAGATGAGTAACAGATTTTGGGGGTCAAAGTTAGAAAAAGTGTGTTTTTTTTTCCATTTTTTCCTCATATTTTATAATTGTTTTTATAGTAAATTCTAGGATATGATGAAAATAATGGTATCTTTAGAAAGTCCATTTAATGGCGAGAAAAATGGTATATAATATGTGTGGGTACAGTAAACGAGGAAAATTACAGCTAAACACAAACACTGCAGAATTGTAAAAATAGCCCTGGTCCCAAACGGACAGAAAATGGAAAAGTGCTGTGGTCATTAAGGGGTTAATGTACACTACTGTTACGCCAGATATGAGTTGCGCTGGTGTGACACTGGAGGAAACTGACTGCTATTATTTCACAGTCAAAAAAGTGTTTTTTTTTTTAAATGTACACTACTGTTACACCAGATATGAGTGGTGGCACTGGGCAAGTGGGCACAGTATACGCTGTGAGCCTGACAGCACACACGCTGGCAGACAGGCAACTGCAATTAGATTACACAGGAAAAAATAAATAAAAGCAGACTGATGTTCTAGCCCTAAAAAAGCCTTTTTGGGGTGCTGTCCTTACAGCAGAGATCAGATGAGTCCTTCAGGACTGTAATGGACACTGAATACACTAGCCTAGCTATCGATTTCCCTATTAAATCAGCAGCAGCTACACTGTCCCTCCTCTCACTAAGAATGCAGCTTCTGAATGAATCTAAAATGGATGCTGTCCAGGAGGTAGGAGGGTCTGGGAGGGAGGGTCTGCTGCTGATTGGCTGGAATGTGTCTGCTGACTGTGAGGTACAGGGTCAAAGTTTTACTCAATGATGACAAATAGGGGGCGGATCGAACATTGCATATGTTCGCCCGCCGTGGCAAACGCGAACAAGCTATGTTCGCCGGCGAACTATTCGCGACATCACAAGCAGTGATTGGTTAGATATTGGATCACCTCGCCACATGCAGAAACCTCTCCCAGACCTGCAAATCCGCCACAAGGTCCCTCGTGATGCGAATGTGCGATGCCGGAGTCCTACCTCCGCCCAAGCACTGTTCCAACCGTTTGCTAAACACCCTACCCCACGGGATAACTCTCCCATGCGAAGTTAAGGAGACCAAGGATCGACTGCAGCTCCCTCAGCGAACATGTCTGTGCTGAAACCATGGCACGGAATGTCGCCAACATCTTGGCAACCTTTTCTTCAGGCAACCTACACTCCCCTGCCACCGAATCGATTTCAATGCTTAAGAACGTCAAACACGTGCATGGTCCCTCCGTCTTATCCTCTGCCAGAGGAACCCCAAACCTGGCCATCATGAACCTCATGACTTTCATTAATGAGGTGCATTCTTGTGAGTTGACTGCCCCAACCAGAAGGAAATCGTCCAGATAGTGCGCAACCCTGTCACTTCCAGCAACCGAGACCACCGCCAAGTGGAGGAAAGTACTAAACGCCTCAAAATACACGCAAGATATTGAACAGCCCATGGGAAGACAACGGTCAACATAATAACCCCCTTCAAACCAACACCCCATCAGCCTGAAGGATGATGGGTGAATCGGGAGAAGCCGGAACGCGGATTCTATGTCTAACTTCGCCATCAAGGCTCCGGGGCCCCTTTCCCTGACCATAGCCAGCGCGTCGTCAAACGACTGGTAATGGACTGAGCTCAATTCTTCCGGAATGGCGTCGTTCACCGACTGCCCTTTCGGATAAGAGAGGTGCTGTATGAGCTGGAACTTACCCGTTTCCTTTTTGGGAACAACCCCCAGCGGGGAAATAACTAAGTCTGGCATTGGCAATTCCTTGAAAGGGCTGGCAACCCTACCCAAGGCCACTTCCTTCCCCAACTTCTCCCTGACTGCCTCAGGGTACTGAGAAGCCGATTTCAGGTTCTTCCTGTCTCGGGCTCCCACTACCCGACCCACTACCGGGATAATAAAACCCCTACGCAAACCGCCATCCAGCAATTGAGCAGCCGCCCTATCCGGGTACCTGCTCAGCCATTTACTGATAACCTGAACCCTAAGGGGCAAATCCGCCCTTACTCCCAGCGCTTCCCTTGCCCCCGAACCATTCAGTTTGGGTGTCTCGCTTCTTGGAGCAATCAGCTCCAGGGTGCTGTCCACTGCAGAACTTGCAGACGTGCTTGAACGTGCACGATGTGCCCCGCTTGCACACTTTGTCCTGGTATCGCCAGCACACACCCCCTTGCCGCCGTCGAAAGTGCAATGTCTGTCTACTCCCCGGCTATACTGCCATTGAGACTCCCTGCGCACTCCTTTCCGCATCAAGATGCGCCCAGAGGTGCAAGTCCATCGTACCAAAATCAAGTAATGGGTTGCCCACCTTCTTCTTACGATATAGCATATCGTACTCTCTCCAAGCACCATCTGCAAACTTCCTATGTATTGCATCAATGGTGTCAACGTACTTAAAGAGGGCAGTACCCTGATCGGGAAACCTCTCCAAATAGCAGGTGGCGTATACATGGAAACACCGATGCCACTCCTCAAGTGTATAGGGCCGCCTAAATTTCTTAGGGCCCGTACCGTCCTCTGCCATTTCCTTAAACTTAAATGCCTCTGCGGACAATTCGAACATGTTTACATACTTACTGTCCTGGATACGCTTCACCGTCTTAGACTTGAGGTGTGCATGTAAACTGTGTACCTGGCACGAATAAGTATCCCCATGTACTGCTGCTTTCCTGTTCACTGCCTGTGGTGACCCCCCGGCAACCCCTAGGAGTTGAGATGACTGCACCACGCTACTGGCATTGCCATCCCCGTGATTGCCCCTACTCATCTTTCTCAACATTCTGTACATCCTCCTATGCCCTTTCGTGTGCAATCCCAGGGACCCATCTATCTCAGACCCTGATCCTGACCCGCTAGAACTGGAGGAATTACACTGCCCCTTAAGTAAACCAATTTGGTACTCACCAGATGAAGTACCCGATGAGGCCTAGCCCTGTCCAGAAGTACTACTGATGCCTCTAGGCACGAGAGCTCCGGAACTCTGAGTCGCCATGTCCCTATTGGATGAGGATGCACCGGGTACCTGCAAAATAGAAGCCAAGAGGGGAGTACCTCGGGAAGAGCCAGCCGTCTCCTCCCTATCCCCCCCGACCCCGAATTCATGATACCCTTCCCGGTCGCTATCACTCACACCGCATGCCAAACTCCCATCATCATCCGTACTGGTGGCCTGCCCACTTGCATAATCCTCCTGAAATCTCACTGTCCTAGCCCTATCTTGAGACTTCGATCCCCTGGCCTGTCTCATCGCCCCCCTCCCGGGGCTTTCTAGGCCTTCCCCTGGGTTATCGCTAATGCTAGCATGCCCCCTTTTTACAGCCCCTCTTGTGGCTATCTGACCTGACCGTGCCGGTGAGGTCCTGCTGGGCGTCAACGTACCCTGCAGGCCCTGCTCCTGGAGCTCTGCCATAGCGGTGTCAACCCTTGAGCCCTGTGCCACACTGGCCCCCTTATTTGCGGCTCTAGCCACGGGGGTCTTCCCTTTATTCTGTGCCGCAGCGCGTGCGGGAGCCGCCTTGGCTTTGCCCCCTCCTGAAGTGGGCCGTGAGCACGAGGAGGGTGCCCTCTCGGCCTCCCCTCCTTTACTGCATGCTCCTACTGACGCTCTTGTGCACACACCCTGCTGTGCCACCCCCGGGTGCCCCCAGGGGGGCCTTGTTGCCCCGCTTCCGTGCTCACACTTGTCCCCTAACTCCTTACTGCCATGCCTTGCTCCGGCCTAAGCTGCGCCCCCCGGCCTGCTGAGGCCTAACATGCATGCCCCCAATAGCGGGTGTCCCCCCCCGAGGTGCTCCCTTCTTACCTTCGGGGCCCTGGGGGGACGATCCGCTCCGTTCGCTGGCCAGATTGCAAGTGCCGCGAGCGGAAGTGACGTCACCGGAAGTGACGTCATGACGCGCAACGCCACTGGAAGTCGATGCGGCGGCCATCTTGGACAAGGAAGCCTGTGACGACGGACTGGAGGCCTGCGCACTACGAGGGACCGAAGCCTGGGCCTGGAGTACCTCCGCACCCGATGCCGCTCCCGCAAGGACCGACGCCAGTGACTGCAAGAGGGAGAACGCCGCCACCACGTATTCCCCGGAGAGGACCACCGACGCAGGTAAGGCCACACTGCTCCCACTACCCGCGCCAACGGAACCCTCCCCAGGGATACCCGCCGAACCCCTCTGAGACTCCCCAGGCCCAGAAAATACAGGCCCCTGCCTAAGGCCCACTCCGGAACCCCCGGATGTATTACCGGGACCCCCGGAGCAGAACCCGGAACTCCCTAGGGACCCCCTAGGCCCGCATTGCCCACTTTGCACGCTCGCTTGCCCCTGGGCCTGCTCAGGCCCTGAAGGCCGACTGTCTAGACCAACCGGCTGATAAGCCTGTCCTGTCTCAGCATCCCCTACCAGGTTCTCCCGTGCAGGAGAAGAAAATAAACCAGGGCTACCCTCCCCACCCAGGGGAGAAACCTCCAAACATAGCCCAGACACATTGCCATGACCCACCGAAACATTTCCTGATGGGAATGGTGCGACCCAATCGATGTCCTCTAACTCCATCTCTTCCCACTCTACAGATTCACCTTCCATTTGAAATGCTGCAAGCTGTGATGCTGAAAGATCTTCTGGGAGTCCACAGGAACAAAGAGGAAGTGGAATCCCTGAACATCCCCTTTATAAGGTTGGTAGCCCCTCCCAACACAATGCAACATTGTAACTAAACACACACACAGCAGCAGCACTCACTGAACCAGGCCTTAAGGCCCTTAACTCTTAGCTACGCTCCGGGCTATTTGCCCTGCACTTTCTTTCTGCTCTATTTCAAATCAGTGATGGACGTCTTCCAAGTCCTACGTTGAAAGCATCCTGTGTCTACTAACCAGTGTGATAAGCTGGCTGGGGTCCCATATGTGGACCTCAGGTTGTTGTCTCCAGAGCTCTGAGAACTCAAATGGAGGATTTGCTGGGAAGGCTCTGTTGTGTCTAATATGTCTCAGTGAAATACTCGGCAGCACAGGCCTCCTGGAGAATATTTGTCTAAGGAAAGAAATAGTATTTTCCTGAGAAGGTTTGTTGGATGACCACAGCCGCGGACACCTATGTGGCTTATTTACTGCATTGCCAGGAACCTTCATCATGAAGATTTTTTTCTGTAAGCGTTCATATGTGAGAGGAGTAGAAGATTACTCCTGCAGGCATCAAATGAATCTGGTGCTCAACAACATTCTACAACTTCTATCACTGAACTTATCTACAATGAGCTAACAATTACCCTTTATGTGATTAATGACTTTGAAGAATGCAGAAGCACTATGCAATTGGAAGGCATTGTTATGTAAATGTGACTTCTTTTTAAACCAAAACAAAAGTGGTTAGAATAAAAGCTAAAGTGTGTTTTATTAAGCAAATCTTACAGGCAGCCATAAAATATCTCTAGGCAATGTTGATCTTTTTGTTTAGATTTTAGCAAAAAAAATCATATTAAATGGACAATAAAATATTTTTTATGTGCATAACATATCAGCAATTGAGAACTGTACTTAAAATATCTATATATGTTTTAAAAAAAAAGTTTTAAATGCGTTTTCATGTCATTTTATTAATGATTTAAAAACTATTTGAAAACCCCTGTGAGTATGTATATCTTGTGGTCAGTTAGGGATAGCTGTGAATGCATGTGTGCCCTGCTCTACACCAACTGTGTCTAGTATGTAGGTAAGTTGCAGCTTGGAGGTAGGTTACAGGATTTACTTCCCAGCCTCTATAGTGAGTGTTAGACAATCAGAATTTTTACACATAAGCCAGGGCTCCCAGGTGTTGAGGTTTGAAAAAATGATGTCTAATAAATGGGCACTTAAATGTCAGTTTTTTAATTCTTTTGAGTGGCAGCTATCTTTAAAGGCTTCCTATCCCCCAACACTAGACAAATAATAATCAAACATTAATTGACACTATGGTGTTAAACAACTGTTTATGTATTAGTGGTATAGATGGTTAAAGTGATGCTAAAGTCAAATTAAACTTTTATGATTCAGAATGAGCATATGCAGCTGTAAGATACTTTAAAATTTACCACCATGATCACATTTTGCCTTGTCTTTTTATGTGCACACTTTCTGAGTTGCCAGCTGTTACTGGGCATGTGCACAAGTTCACAGTGTATATGTATACTGTCTGTAACTGACTAATGGCCAAATCAATGTTTTGTTTTTTCTTTATTAATAGCAGTGGGGAATAGAACTAAATTGTTTGTTACTGGCAAACAAGAGAATAAAAGCATTGCCCTGTTGTAAAAGAGCTTTGTGGAGGAACTATTGTGTGGTCCCTACCTTGTTGGTCGTACAGTATTTTTTTGGAGGACAGCTGATAACTCTAGTTAAAGCAATCAAAATAATTTATGAGCATATATTGCAAAGTTGTTGCCAGTAAATACAGGTCTGGCTCCAATAATTGTGCTGCCTGGGTATGAGAATTAAATGGTGCTACTCCCCCTAATAGTAAAATTACTAATTAGCATAGCAATCCAAAAGCCTGACCACCCTACTTACTAAGCCTACCTGCATGCGAAGGAAGATAGAGTTATGTGCTTGTCCCACCTTGAATGTCTCCCCTGATTGGTTCTGTGTCTTTGCGCATGATACGGTTATGCTGCTGGGAGCCTGCGACTTACCCCACAGAGACAGGAGCGGTCTGAGTCTGACAGTAACTTACTCAGTCACTGCAGTGTTATAGACCCACTAGGTCTCATGGTTGAGCCAGCCCAGGTCCCATGGTTGAGCCATTAATGCAATACATTAATATAGTGACTTTCAAAATGTAGTGACACCTTGTTTGTTGCAGTTGCTTTTTCAATAACTAAATTCCATCCACCACTTGTCTTGTCTGGATGCCGGTCAAGACTTGACACTGCTGGGCATTATATTGGTAAAATCTTGTTTTGTACTTTGTTATCCTGTTGTATCTGTTCAAGCCAATTAGGGACAGATATGTAGCAGGGTTAGACTTGTGATGACTGCTATGGGTCATACCTCACATAATTTGTGGCTGGGTATTAGGGATTCAGGGAGACCCATTGCCTTTATTGGTGGGGCGAGCTGTATTGGGTGGGGACGAGACGTGGGTAGTTAATGGGCAGTATTGTAAGTGTGCCTGGACAGTCGGTGGATGCATCTGGGTTGTTCTTGGACATGTCTGGGTGGTTTATAGGCAAGTCTAAGAGAAATCCTACAAATAAGGATATATGACTGTCCCAGATGGACAGAGGGTCAGAGCTCACAATTAGGTACTGTCCCTCTTAATTAGGGACAGTTGGGAGCTGAAGTTTGTGCATTTCCACTTCTCATAATTGGAAAACTCTTAGGGGCCTATTTATGAAAGGCCTGTCGGACATGATCCAACATTGCTGATCATGTCCGACAGACCTCGCTGAATGCGGAGAGCAATACGCTCTCCGCATTCAGCATTGCACCAGCAGCTCTTGTGAACTGCTGGTGCAACACCGCCCCCTGCAGACTCGCGGCCAATCGGAGCTTGATAGATATGCCCCTTAAATTATACTTAAATTAGAGGAGCAGCCGTGAAAATAAATCATAAAGGTAAATTGCAAAATTGTTTTTGCTACACATAGCTAAACATTTTCTATAACAACCTTTAAATGTTTACTGTCTCTATAACATTCCCTTAGTTAGTTATAGTCAACAGTGACATTTTAGCAGTTATAGTGACTCCTACTGATACTGTCTCCTGAATCTACTTATCTCCAATGTTCCTGGTGTTTCCTGTTTATTTTGGAGAGTATGTTCAGTCAGCAGAATAAAGGTATCCTTGTGTCAAGGGAACGTTCTTAACAGCCCAGCCCCCAGATTCTTATAAAGGAGGATAATAGCAAGAACCTACACAATCATTTAGCTTCTGAGCAGCTGGGCTCAACAACATGGCTTTTCCTTGGCAATTGTCTGCCCTCATCGTGGTACTGGGTATCACAGCTTATGGTGAGTAGTGCTTGGGAAGAGATGGGTATTAGTAAACATAACATAATTATGCTGTTTACGTCATGGTTCAAGAGTGTGTCAGACATAGAGGTGGGGGAATAACAGCAAAGACCAATTAAAGAACACAGCGTTAATGAGATATAATTTTTTATTGTGTTGCTAAAGTTATTACAGTACAACTGTACATGGATAGGTTCAGTAGCTGTGAAACATATGGACACATATGGGAACTTGTGCCTAAGGTCAGACTCATTTCATTAGAATGCTACAGATTCTACTTGTCACACTTTGTGACATATTTTGCCATTATCCTGGTGGCCTTGCATTTTTTTCTTGGTCAGTCCATCATTTTTCTACTTATTTATTTGCCAAAAGTAATTTTTGTTGTTAGTTTTGGGAAGGGTTCATCCCTTAAAGGGGCATTTTATATGTGCATGGTACACACCAGTATTTAAGCATTGATGTCTAAATGGGACAAGATTATTATGTCTTTGGCACCGAAGACCCAAATAAAAGTACTTCATATATTTTGTGATTCCTCTCATTCCTTCCAAGGATATAATTAGATTCTTATCCATCATTTTGGCAACAATCTTTTTTTCAGATTTTTTTTCTCTTTCTCTCAGTCTCTCTCCTTCTCTTCTTTTTTACATAACTGCTAATTGGCTTTATGTGCTTTATAAGGTCATTAATCAATGAATAATTATTTTCCAGGAACCATTTTTGTATCATATTAGGTACAGTTTGTAAATGTATTATTGTTATTTTATTGTTTAACTTGTAAAAACAACAGTAGGATCTTTAATAGTTGATGGGTATCTTCTTAAATTATAACAGCGACATTTAAAGTTTCACAGTACTAAAGAATATAGTACTTTATATCTCATGATTTTGTATTTATTTTTGTATCTGTATAATAATGTTTAATTACATGTACAACATGAGGATAAATGCTGCTACATTGTATTATCACTGATGATCATAAATAAATCATTAAAAAAAAAAAGTATTTAAAGGGACAGTCTACCCAGATGTTTTATTGTTTTAAAAGATAGATAATCCCTTTATTACCCATCCCCCAGTTTTGCAAAACCAACACAACAGTTTTTACTTCTGTGATTACCTTGTATATAAGCATCTTCAGCCAATTAGTGCAGTGTCTGCCACAATCCACAGGCGTGAGCACAATGTTATCTAGCCTGTTGTGAAAAGCAAATAAAAATCATGTGATAAGAGGCTGTCATTAATGGCTTAGAAACAGGCAGAAATTTAGAGGTTTAAATGTTATAAAGTATATTAATATAACAATGTTGGTTGTGCAAAGCTGGGGATGGGTAGTAAAGGCATTATCTATATTTTTAAAACAATTACATTTTTAGTGTTGACTGTCCCTTTAAGCATTAAACTTGTTAGCCCACTTTGCATCATTGAGCAGCCCTTTGAAAAGTGTTTGATTATGTTAGTAGCTGCGGACCATTAGAGACCATAGCTGCTGACCATTAGCGCCTGCACTAATCAGACAATTACTGTGCGGAATGTTGCAGATTTACAGATCTGAACCATACAAGATGTAACCTACTATCTCAGGAGGCAGTAGAAAAAACAAAGCAGAAATTGTCTGGGTTACAGCAAACATGGACAGAATACACAATATCTATAATAAGCATTCTATGGAGAATTACTTTTTTAAAATACCGTTGACGAGTGCTGAATAATCTGGGAAGTGAGCATATATTGTGTAAGCAGTAGAGTTGTCAGTGTCTCTCACTTTAACAGATGTTTGTTATAGTTATCTGTCTCACTTTGTTATTTTTATATTATTTTTATATTGTGAGTTCTTTTATACAAAAATGATCAGACAAACAGAAAATGGCAAACATTACAAATGTGTCATAGCGGTACATCCAAATCATTTAGAGAATGTTCTCTACAAAATTCATCATTGAAGTTTATATGATCTTTTTAAAGCTGAATCATTTTGCATTTTTCCCGGACAATTGGAATATACACAAGTTTCTTTTATGTATTCAAACTGTCCAGCCATGTTCAGTTTGTGCTGGGTTTGAAACTTGTTTGTCAATATAAAAAGTTAGCAGCTGTTCAAAATAGCAAATGTTGTGCAAGTTAAAGGGACACTCAATCAAAATTAAACTTTCATTATTCAGATAGAGCACGCCATTTTAAACAACTTTCCAATTTACTTCCATTAACTACATGTGCACAGTCTTTTTATATTTAAACTTTTTGAGTCACCAGCTCCTACTGAGCATGTGCAAGAATAAGTGTGTATGCATTTGTGAATGGCTGATGGCTGTCACATGGTAGGTGTATGCATTTGTGATTGGCTGATGGCTGTCACATGGTACAGGGGGAGTGGAAAAAGACATAACTTTTAAAATTGTCAGAAAAAAATCTACTACTCATTTGAAGTTCAGACTAAGTGCTATTGCATTGTCTTGTTATCTTGCATTTGTTGATTATGCAAATCTAATGTGTTGACTGTTCCTTTAACAGCAGTATTGCTGTATTAGCATTTAGATGATGTAAATATGGAATTAACAGAACATGTATACAGTAGGGGGCAATGTGTTTGGTATCTTTTATTGAACTTAAAAACGTTGCCCACAACTTTTCTCATATAAGGGGGAAAATAGAATAAATAACATGAAACACAAAACTTTTCGTGCACGATTTAGATAGAGCAAGCAATTTTAAACAACTTTCTAATTTACTTTTATTTTTATATAACATTTTCTTTGTTCTCGTGGTATCTTTTGTTGAAAGGAGTGTGCTTGTGTCTTGTGCAAAAAAGTTATATATCACTGTTGCTTGCCATGTAGTGCCAAGTAGAACTCCACACGCATACCTAGGTATCTCGGCATCTAAGAACAAATCAAATTTGATACAAGAAGTAAATGGAAACTTTTATAAAATTCTATGCTCTTTCTAAATCACAAAATCATTTTGATGTGTTCCATACCCTTGTATAGGTACAAGAAACACACATTTGTTTAAGATTCATATGGACTGTACAATTTTAATACAGTTTCCAATATACTTCTATTATCAAATTGACTTTGTTCTCATTGTATCCTTTGTTGTAAAGCAGGTGGGTAGGTAGGATCAGCAGCATGCACATGTCTGAAACAAAATATGGCAGCTGTTTTTCAAGAATACTTTTAACATCGCTATACATTCAAATGAGCACTAGGTGGCAGCAGTGTTTGCTGCCATGTAATTCTCTTGACATGTACATACTACCTACCTTCAACAAAGGATACCATGAGAAGCAACTCTGATAATATTAGTTAATTGGAAACTGTCAGAGTTATCAATTGCATTCTGTTAGTTTATTGTAAGCTCCCAAAGTCACATTACTTAACCTCCACACACAGAAGTTAAAAGAAATGACACAATTGATAGCTATAGAAACTAAAGAATTAATGCTGGGTATATACTGAGTGGCCCTAATTTCTCTGGGTCATTAACTGTTTCTGCCATGTATGGGTTAACATTCTTATTTGCATAGGAAAAAAAAACAGAAAGAGTTTGGAAATAAGGGGCATAAGGAGAATTAAAACAGTATTAAAGGGACAGTCAAGTACAAAAAAAACTTTCATGATTCAGATAGGGCTTGTCATTTTAAACAACTTTCCAATTTACTTCAATCACCAATTTTGCTTTGTTCTCTTGGTATTCTTAGTTGAAAGCTAAACCTAGGCGGTTCATATGCTAATTTCTTAGACCTTGAAGGCTGCGTCTAATCTAAATGCATTTTGATAGTTTTTCACCACTAGAGGGCATTAGTTCATGTATTTCATATAGATAACATTGAGCTCATGCACGTGAATTTACCATGGAGGCAGCTCTGATTGGCTAAACTGCAAGTCTGTCAAAAGAACTGAAATAAGGGGGCAGTCTGCTGAGGCTTAGATACAAGGTAATTACAGAGGTAAAATGTGTATAATTATAACTGTGTTGGTTATGCAAAACTGGGGAATTGGTAATTAAGGGATTATCTATCTTTTTAAACAACAAAAATTCTGGTGTTGACTGTCCCTTTAAGAGGAGGGAGAGTTTTTGCTTTATTTTCCTTTTGTATCTAAAGGTCTCAGGCAATGGAATGAACATTTAAACTCTGTAGAGCGGTTGTATTATTCATTCTGAAGTACTGACTAAATAAATATAATTTTTCCAATAGCCCCCCTATTGAAAAAATTATATTTATTCAGCCAAAAAGGTTCCAGTCCAGTTTTGTTAAAAAAAAATGCAGTTTTTGCTTCTATATATCACGCCGATACGGCTCCTCCTCCCGCATGTATGTGATGACGGTGTGCAGGAAGAGGAGCTTCGTCGGCACGAAATGGAGTCGGAGCAAGTGAGAGGAGAGGCAGTGCTGGCTGAGAGAGATGAGAGGCAGTGCTGGCTGAGAAAGATGAGAGGCAGTGCTGGCTGAGAAAGATGAGAGGAAGTGCTGGCTGAGAGGAGCTACAAAAAGCAAGTGTTTTTCTTTGCATTAGTAAATGATTACTAATAATTTTCCTCCAGAGAAAGACAAAAATATAAGCATTGTGGGATCTCTAGAAGTGCTGTAAAAAGGCAGAGCTCTTCTAGCTGATGTAGATTTTGATCACTAATAAACTTATACGGATAAACACAGCTATTCTTATAACAGCAAAACTACTTACCTACAAAACAGAGCTATATCTTATAATAAATAACAGCAAAACTACTTACCTACAGAGTTATATCTTATAACAACAGCAAAACTACTTACCTACAGAATTATATCTTATCACAACAGCAAAACTACTTACCTACAGAGATATATCTTATAACAACAGCAAAACTACTTACCTACTGAGTAATATCTTATAACAGCAAAACTACTTACCTACAGAGTTATATCTTATAACAACAGCAAAACTACTTACCTACAGAGTTATATCTTATAACAACAGCAAAACTACTTACCTACAGAGTTATATCTTATAACAACAGCAAAACTACTTACCTACAGAGATATATCTTAAAACAACAGCAAAACTACTTACCTACAGATATATATCATATAACAACAGCAAAACTTCTTACCTACAGAGATATATCTTATAACAACAGCAAAACTACTTACCTACAGAGATATATCATATAACAACAGCAAAACTACTTACCTACAGAGATATATCTTATAACAACAGCAAAACTACTTACCTATAGAGATATATCTTATAATAACAGCAAAACTACTTACCTACAGAGATATATCTTATAACAACAGCAAAACTACTTACCTTCAGAGATATATCATATAACAACAGCAAAACTACTTACATACAGAGACATATCATATAGCAACAGCAAAACTACTTACCTACAGAGATGTATCATATAACAACAGCAAAACTACTTAGCTGAAGAGCTATATCTTATAACAACAGCAAGACTACTTAAATGTATGTATTGTGAACCCCCATTTGAATAACCCACGAGCCACCACTTATTGTCAAATATTTTATGTGCAACCACCAATCAGCAGCTAGCTCCCAGTAGTGAACCTACATAGGTACATGAAGCAAAGTAGATTATAGAACAGGAAATAGGAAAGCTGTTTAAAATGGCATGCTATCTGAACCATGTCCCTTTAATGTTTTTATTCACAGTATATAGCACGCCACAAAATCTGCAAATAAATGAAATTATGTAAAAGTGTTTACAACTGTCCTTTTATAAAACATTGCATGGACATGCCCTGAAAAGCACAGTGGGTATGTTTATCTTATCTCCTCTACTGTGGTCATTTAGGCACAGATATCAATGTGTTATTTCCCCGATCAAGCAATCACAGTGTACAATTTTGCATGTTCAGAATTCTCACTCTGCAGAAGGCATTCTAGTTTCTATGTGGCTGTAGGAAAACCACAATGTTCATAGATACTAAAGTCATTTTTTACATATGCATCAGAAATAATTTATTGCATTGCAAAATATCTGTACACAAATTAAGCATTTATACCTATCATTTTCTTAGACAAATGTGCCTTGTTTTCAGACCATCAAAACACCCCTTGAAATGCCTCTGGAATGTTGTTTATTGTAATCTCCTATTCTCATATCAGCCAGTCACTGCGCTGTGTGTAGGGCTGTCAGAATTCTGTATGCCACAGATGCACTTTCTGAAGCTCCAGCTCCTACTGAGCATGTGCAAAAGTGTACAGTATATACATATATGCATTTTTTGATTGGTGGATGGCTATCACATGATACAGTGGGAGGAAAAATTTGATTAACTTTGCACTTTGCCAGAAAATATTCTACTGCTCATTTAATTTTCAAAATAAGTGCTATTGCATTGTCTTTTTATTGTAGATTAGTCAATTGTTCAATTCTTCTATATTTAGTGATCCTTTGGTTAACAAGAAACTATGCAAACATGTTTCTGATCTGTTTCTCACATTTTATATGCATATAATTATGCCCTTAGCAACTATCACATCTCATTTTCAGACTGTCGTCCTCGAGGCCGTATCCTGGGTGGAAAGGAGTCACTGCCCCATACCAGGCCGTACATGGTGTCTTTGCAGCTGGATGGGATACACAGATGTGGGGGGCTCCTGATCTCTGATCAATGGGTGCTAAGTGCTGCACATTGTGCCCCAGACAAGTATGCATTCCATTTCTGAATATACAAGGAGAAGTGTATCCATGATAATTATAACTACCAATAAAAAATAAACAGGAGAACAAGGCATGCTGTAACATTACACACTACAACAAAGGGAAATCATATCTTACAGAGGTGCATACCCATATTGTTAGTATACCAAATTCATTGCATCCAAAATGCTAAGTGAAGGGAGAACACAGCATCACCATACTGGTACTCAGCATAACATAATATGGGTGCACTCCCTAAATAGCAATAAACTCAGATAGAAATCAACTATGTACTACTGTGCAAAAAGAAATTTTTGTCAATTGTTTGTAAAATGAATAAAAATGTTCAACTATTATTTTTTTCACTACCTAAGTGAACTAATTAACCAATACACAATTTGTTCATTTAGCTTTTGTATTTGTTCTTTAGCTGTTTTTAGTTTAAGGGATAGGAAAGTCAAAATTATATTTGCAAGACTCAGATAGAGCATGCAATTTTAAGCCACTTTTAAAATAATTTCTATTTCCAAATGTGCATCATTCTCTTGGTATTCAATGTTGAAAATGAATATGCACATATACTACACTAGTGGAAGCTAGCTGGTGATTGGTGCCTGTATGCATATGTCTTTATTGATTTGCTAACTAGATGTTTTCAGCTAGCTGCCAGTAATGCAATACTGTTCCTTCGGCAAAGGATAACAAGAGAATGAAGAATATTTGATAATAAAATACATTTGAAAGTTATTTAAAATTATATGTTCTATGTGAATCAGTAATTAATTTTTTGGGGTTTCCTGACCCTTTAATAAATGAATTTAGGACCAAATTAGTTCAAATTCATTTTTCATTTTACAATTAGGTGTCAAAAACTAATTTTAGTTTGTCTACAGGGGTGTACATCATCTTTTGTGAAAACACACACTAGACAAGTATCTATTTCAGCCCACTATAGTTTGCTGTGCAAAAAAAGTTCATACAAAACTCATGGATTTTCTGACTTCATTTTCTAATGCATTCCAATAAATTACAGACATGGTCATTTGACTTAGTTAAGCTATCCATTTAACAAACTAGACGAATCCCGAATATACAGTTTATTTTGATTCAAAATGGTTAAAAAATATGTGATTTCTGATGGACTGTGGCACTGCTGATCAGAGGTCTCAAGGCTCTAAAGCTGATATTTGCAATGAAAAGCCATGGCGTTTAGAAAATCATGCTAACGGGTTTTCTTATGGATCTAAATGGCACTTAATTTTAAAAATACATGGAAACTAGATATGTGCATTTGGATCCTTCATGAGAATCTGAATGTGGAAGTAGGCGGCCGCTTTTGTTGTTCAGATCTTTTCGGAGCCAGATTTATTCTTATGAAAGATCATCACACTAAGATCTGTGCAAATCCACATCATAGTGTGGTGATCTTTCAAAAAGAGCCGAACGGCATTAGCAGCCACCTACTTCCGCATTCAGGTCCTCATGAAGGATCCTAATGCACAAATATAATGGAAACCTGTGCAAAATGTATCTCAAATGTCTTATAATATTTGATTAGCTAGCACCATACTACTGAATAAAAGACTGCATGCATCAAATGAGCACAGCATTCCTTACAGATACCAAATCTAATTGTGAGTATAAAGAGCATACAAAGGGCCAGATTATAAGTGAGAAAGGAAAAAGCAAGAGTCCTCTTTATGCGCTTTTTAAAAGGTATGCTGAAAAACTAGACCCACTGCTACCTTGCACTATATTTTTTATGGAAATAAACCATTGAATTTTTAAGCCTCTGGTTGCACTCTATTTTTTCCAGATTATAAGTGGCACAATATTTAGCACTTTTGCTTGTGCGCAAACACAGCTGGAAAACATTTTTTAATGCTCGCTAGTTAGTTAGCGTATTGCAAATTGAAAGTAAAATGTTTGCTCATGAGCAAAACCCTGTGCTTTCTTCTTCTCTCCATAGACTTCAATGGAGCACCCTTTTTAAAAAAAATACTTATCTCTTGCACATACATATATATATATGTCTGTGTGCGTATATGTGTGTGTTTGTGTATATATATATATATATATAAATATATATATGTATATATATATATATATATATATATATATATACATATATACATATATACATATATACTATACACATATATGCACACACACATATATATGTGTATATAAATAAATCCCACAAGTATCTGCACTCTCACTGCCAGGTAGTCAACGACCAGGGTGCTTAGTCAGGATTAAATTTCAATATAAAACATATAGACTGCACTCACTGGATTTGTGAAAAAAATAGATTTATTTTGTTATATCATAGTGAAGTTCCGGGATCCACAGACCCCTTCCTCAGACCAAACATAGTGAAACAAACAAAGTGATCTTAAATACCCTTTAGCCCCTCCCCCTAAGTTTGAAAATTGTGCCAAAATCTGACCCCGTAGTCATGGGGATAATTATCAACCATTAACATAATTTTGAACAAGTTGTCAAATAATTAAATACATACATACATACATACTTGAGATAACAAAATTATTTGATTCAGCTCCCTAATAAATTCATTGTTATATATACAGGTATAGATGTATACAAATATATTATTATTTTTCAAATTGTTAGGTATTTAAGTGGAAAGGGCTCCAAAGTATATATATATATATATATATATATATATATATATATATATATATATATATATATATATATATGTATATACATGTGTTTATATGTGTATATATGTATGTGTGCAACTTGTCATCTGACCCATATTACGTATCTTATACCAGTAAATACTCCAATAAATCTAATACTCTGCTTTGCTACCTGTGCTTATTTGTTCTACATCTTCCTGATTTCTTTTTTTATTTGTTTTGTATCTTTCTTGCAATTCTGCCCCTTTATCCCTTTTCAATATCTTTCACTTTATTTGCTTTATCTAGGATTAATGAGACCCTGAATGTGGTCTTGGGGTCTCACTCTATGAAAAATAGTGAGGCATCTCAGATAGAATATCAAGCTGAGAACCAGATCCTACATCCCTTATACAACACTAGCACCAAGCACAATGACCTGCTTCTCCTGAAGGTAAGTAGGTGGGTAGGCAAGGATAAGTGTAGCCATCAAGTACTTCATTAGATATTTTTTTTCTTTTAAACTTGTCACTTAAACAAATGTTTTGTAGGCAACAATTTAAATAAAAAACTAAAACAGATTTGAGAAATCTCCATGTTTGTACATAGGTAATGTAATAAGTAAGGTTTATGGGGTCAATTTATTAAAGTCTGGCGGACATGATATGGTGTAGCGTATCATGTCTGCCAGACATCTCTGAATGCGGACAGCATACGCTGTCCATATTCAGCATTGCACAAGCAGTTCTAGGGAACTGCTTGTGCAATACCGTCCCTGCAGATTTGCGCCAATCGCCCGCTAGCAGGGGGTGTCAATCTGCCCGATCGTATGTGATTGGGCGGATTGCTATACGCAGCCTCAGAGGTGGCGTATGAGTTAAGGAGCAGTGGTCTATAGATCGTTGCCTCTTAACTCTTGTTTCCGGCAAGCCTAAAGGCTTGCGTGGAAACAGGGTGAATTTGTCAAATTTGGCCAATAATAAATTGGAGCCTAAGTCTTTACTTCATTGTGCAAATATATGGTCTGTTACCAGGTCCTGAGAATGTATACAAAATTTGCATAAAGTGAAAGGATTCTGGGTAAGGCCACATGTATTTGTGTTAATCCATGTATTTTGCCACCAGCTTCCTGTAAAGGTCCCTCTGAGCCCTGCAATACAGCCTCTACCTTTCCAAAGACAGGATATCGAGGTCCCTAAAGGAACACTGTGTCGTGTGTCTGGCTGGGGACACATAAAGCTGACTGGATTGAGGCCTGACAATCTACATGAGGTGGAGGTCCCAGTGATTAGCAGAGAAGTTTGTAATGGCCGGACCTATTATGATGGGAGGATCACTGAGAAAATGATGTGTGCTGGCGAGTCCAGGAAGGACTCCTGTGAGGTAAGGCATGGCTAATAGCAGGGGCGGAACTACAATTGGTGCACCAAGAGCTGGGGTCCTGGGAGCTTTTTATTAGTGCAGGCTGAGGGTCTATCTATCTACATGTATATTATTAATGTCACTTACTACTGAGTTACCATTAAGGGGCACAAAATACATGTTGCACCTGGGCCCTTTTTGAGTAGGTCCCCTTCTGGTTAATGTTAAGGTTTTCTTAATCTTGTTGTCTTATAAATTAATAATTAAAAGTATTTTTGTGACCAAAATTTTGAATGAGCCTAGTAGAAATACAAAACAATATTCCTCTTATTCAAATGTTTTTAAAGGGACAGTTTAGTGTGACTTTTCTCCTTTTTAATGTGTTTACAATTATCCATTGTACCTGCTGGGAAAAAATCAAGGCGATTGAGCTATTTAAAAACCATTTGATACACTCAAATGATTTTCAAATAGCTCATTCACCTTGATTTTTTCTTTTGAAATAGCGTTCTTTTTCCTGTTGTATCTCCATATATACTGAAAATGTCAATACTTACCTTCTAAAGAAAAGCTATGTAAACAAATATGACACTTCCAATAGGAAGTTGAATAGAGAGGTGTTAAAATTCCCCAAGCATTCTATACTCTGCAGCTGGTTTGACAAGTCATTGTAAACAAATTGAGGGGTAACCAATTTTACAGTATTTTCTAAACAAAGTATTTAGATCTACAATATAAGGAAGTGCAAATAGTTTGATACAGAGCTATTTTAAGGATCTGAAAAGAATGAAGAGAGCATTATGGGAAATGTGCATGGGGTGACTAGATAAAGATTAGAAATAACATGAGGGGTGAAATTAATAAAAGAAGCCACAGTCAGTAACTTTATTTCTTTATTTGGCAGGGAGACTCTGGGGGACCTCTGGTGTGTAACAATATAGCGGAAGGTATTGTGTCTGGGGGGTTTCGCAAATGTGGCAGAGCCAATCGTCCAGGAATCTACAGTCGCATAGCTCCATATGTATCATGGATAGATGAAACCATAAATAATGGAACCCAGCTCAAGGCCACCACTGCCGCACCATCATGAACCAACACAGCAATGACGCTCATAGATAAAGCCACACTCCAATAATCATATTATCCTGTTTATTATTATTATTAATAATAATAATAATAATAATAAAAGCTTCCATGTGATAAATGGGACATTGGAGTGTATTTTTGATCTGATAGATTCATCTAAAAAAACCTTATTTTAAAATATATATGGGAAAATGGTATTCCTTAAATGTATGTTTGGCTTTATGTCTGTGGAGGTGTGTCCTGGTCTACCAGTAGGGTTCTGGGAGTTATCCTTATCAGCCAGTTACAAATCCCTAGGGATAAGTTGTACATTAAAGGGACAGTAAACACCATGAGATTTTTATATAAAATGTTTAGTTATAATAATGATTAATTATTTTCGATTTTTTTATCTTAAGCTAATTTAGCTCTGAAAATTGAGCCATTTCTCAGAACAAAAAATGGACCCTGCTGACTTTTTAACTGATAACAAATGCAAAACTAGTCACTTTATACTAACTTTATAACTTTATAAGTTTAGTCTGCAGACTAAAGCCCAGCTTGGCTCCTCCAAATAAAGCAAAAGGTGGGTGGAGTTTGGCTGTTGTTAAATAATTGAAGTAAAAGGATGTTAACCCCTTTGTGCCGGTACTATAGTGTTTACTGCCCTATTAACATGCACTTCAAGTAAATGACTATTAAATACAATTAAATTGCATAATCAACAAATGCATAATAACAAGAGAATGCAATAACACTTACTAGGAATTTTAAATAAGCAGTATATTTATTTCTGACAAATGTAAAAATGTACTTTAATTTGACGGCCCCCTGTATCATGTATTAGCCAATCATAGACTCGTATACATATTCACTGTGAATTCTTACACAGGCTCAGTAGATGCTGGTGCCTCATACAGTGTGCACATAAAAAGACAATGGAAGTAAATTAAACAGTCTCTTAAAACTACATGTTCTATCTGATTCATGAAAGTTTAATTTAGACTTTAGATCCCCTTTAATTGCTGCTCTTTCTTATACTTAATTGAACTGCTCTACTGTAATGTTCAATTAAATGCACATTAAACACCTGTTACATTTGTGTACTATTTGAGTTTTGTTCTACACTCCCGACAGAGGTAATAAAAATCTGTAACCTGGGTTTTTTATTCTTACTGTATATAACAAGGCTAAATGTACAGTGCTGGGAGGATAAACGCAGCAGATATATTATGACACTGCCACAGAAATGGATATAGATCTTATAACATGCAGCGAGATTTTATAACAGGTTACAGAGAAATAATTATTAGGGACATTCTGAAGTAAAAATGACAGGCTCCAATGTATTATTGCATGTCATTTTTTGTGTTACTGTCGTTAGCTTACTATGGTCAAGATTACAAGTGGCACGCTATCGGATTGTTTTGCTCATGCACTAACTACGCTCAAAGTAAACTTTTAATGTGGGCGGTTAGCGTGCATATTACAAGTTGAAAGTTAAAACTTTGCACGCAAGCGAAAAACGATGAGCGATTACTTCAGGACTTCAGGTATATTAAGACTGCATTAACATCTCCCTATAGACTTCAATGGACACCACATTAGACATACATCGCTAAATCGGAAGGTAGTTATAAATATTTTACATTTCACATAGAAGAAAATGTTCTTTTTATTTTTAAATATATATTTCTTTATATATCTGATAATTGTTTTTGTAAAATATATAGCTATACCTATAAATCTATATATATTTACACTAAGAACATTTTATTTTAAGTGAAGAACATTGGAATGTAAATGCTCAGTAATACAGATTATAAAATAATAACATTTATTAAAAATGATTTTTCAAGTTTTGATGTATTTAACTGGAAAGGGCTCAAATGTGTGTGTGTGTATATATATATATATATACACATGTATGTATATATATATATATATTTATATATATATATATATATATATATATATATATATATATATATATATATATATATATATATATATATATATATATACACCCATACACATATTAAGACATATATATTTATATATACCACACCACTTAAAAATCAACATGTCCAAGACTGAGCTTCTTCTAATCCCCCCAACTAATTCTACTCCAGTTTCTAACTTTACTATCACTGTCGGTGACACCACTATATCCCCATCACCCCAAGTCCGCTGCCTTGGAGTTACACTCGACTCCAATCTGTTCTTCATACCCCACATCCAATCGCTCTCTTCATCCTGTCGCAACCACCTACGCAATATCTCCAAAATTCGTCCTTTTCTGAGCGCTGAAACTACTAAACAGCTAATCCATTCCCTAGTAATTTCCCGGCTTGACTACTGTAACAACCTACTAACTGGCCTTCCTCTCTCCCGCCTCTCCCCCCTTCAATCCATCCTAAATGCCTCTGCTAGGCTAATCCACCTCTCCCGACGCTCTGTATCTGCCGCACCCCTCTGTGAGTCCCTTCACTGGCTCCCCATTCACAGCAGAATTAAATTCAAAATTCTCACTTTGACCTACAAAGCCCTTACCAATGCAGCCCCCCCATACCTGTCCTCACTCATCAACAAAATACTCCAGCCCGTTACCAAGATCCAACAACGATCTACTCCTTGAATCTTCTACCATCACTTCCTCTCATGCTAGACTACAGGACTTCTCTCGTGCGGCACCAACCCTCTGGAACACACTTCCTCGTGCTGTCAAACTTTCCCCCAACCTCTCCTCCTTTAAACGCTCCCTAAAGACCTTCTTGTTCAGGGAAGCCTATAACCAAATCAGTAGCTAATGAATTCCACTTGCCTAATAGTTGCCCTCATCTAACTCCACACTAACATCATTCCCACCTTTGCAGTCCCCACCTCCTGTTTCTCACCCTCCTACCCATTTAGATTGTAAGTTCCCACGTGAACAGGGCTCCCAATTCCTCCTGTATTTGTTTGTTAAATTTTGTCTGGTGTCTCATATTGTACTGTCCTTTTATCTTTGTTACCTATGAACAGCGCTGCGGAAATCTGTTGGCGCTTTATAAATAAAGAATAATAATAATAATATATATATATATATATATATATACACACACACATTATCGCCCTTTCCAGTCAAACGCTGTGTAATTTTAACCTTTATAAAATGTTTTTTTTTTTTATATTTATATGAATAATTTTATCAGAAAGTGTATATATGTTTAACTTTATTGTCATGTATTTGTGATGTGTTTGGTGTACATTTATTTTTAATCCTTTCACTTTAAGCAAGGTCTTAACTTGCGCTATCCAGACAAGCACAAATTTTGTTTGCACTCGAATGCACATATTTCATTTCAGATTGCGATACACGCGCAGATTGGTGTAGTCGCGATATTGCTTATCCTGTCCCACGCTAACAATAATGTGCCACTTGTAATCTGGCCCTATGTGTTTAACCCCTGCAAAAGAATAAAGTTCCGCCTTGGAGCTACAACACTTGATGGTCTTGATTGAGTTTTTACATGTTGGGGACGGGTTAACTAAAGCAAGCTCAGTAATGCAAAAATGGCATGAAATAACAATATATATATGGCATGATATAACAATATATATATGGCATGATATAACAATATATATATGGCATGATATAACAATATATATATGGCATGATATAACAATATATATATGGCATGATATAACAATTTTGAGCATGCCATTTTTTGGCATTAGAATGTCCCTTTTATACATAATATCAGACACATTAACTGTATAATAACATACAATGCTATAAAGGAATGTGCTTTAAGTAAATATAGTATTATTAGTATGCAGACAAATAACATGACATGATTTAGCATGGAGAGAACGTGATATGATGATATATCACATGATGTGAAATGATAACTTTTGAACTTTTTAATACAATTTCCCCCAACAGTGGATATTCTGCATGGCAAATCATTTCCTATGGATTATATCCCCTTTAGCTTTGTTGACAAACTAGGACGCACCTTATTATAGGAAAGTTTGACAGTTTCTGATATTTTTACCCTTTTCTTAACTTCACAATGGTTGAAGATTTAGAGACCACAATAAGACCACAAACTGGCAAGAGAAGGGTAACACACGGTTAAACTAATTTAGATAAGGTCACCGTGGAGCAGTGTGTGCGGAATAGTTTTAGGGAAAGGTTATCATGGCGCTCTGCAGATCTGTTACTTACAAATGTTACATTTCATTAGTTTCATTGTTACACTAAGTAGTAAATATAAATGGGAAACACATTATACTCTGCTATGTCAGCTGTTGATTGCATTGTCAATAAAGTTTCGGAAGAGAGCCACACGGGAGAAGAAATCTGGAGCCACTCCACTTCCACAGGTGCGAATAATAAACGACGAGATCCCTTGAATTACTCCATTACATACAAGGGGTCCTCCAGAATCACCCTAAAAGGGAAGAAATGAAAAAAAAAGATAAGCACAGAGATACACAACTTTTAAATAGTTCTTAGAACTATTGATTTTATGGCAGATAAGAACCATAGTTACGCCAAGTCTGTACATATTTCATAAGTACAGTCTAATTTGTTTGTAGGATAGCCTTAAAGGGACATGAAACCCTTTTCTTTCATTATTCAGATAGATTTACTTCTATTATCTAATTTGTTTTGTTCTCTTGGTATATTTTGTTGAGAAGGATACCTAGGTAGGCTCAGAGCTGCTGATTGGTGGCTGCACATATGTCACTCATGTTATTGGCTTACTTAGTGCATTGCTGCATCTTCAACAAAGGATACAATGAGAATGAAGCAACTTAGATAATAGAAATAAATTGGAAAGTTGTTTAAAATTGTATTCTCTATCTGAATCATGAAAGAACATTTTTGTTTCATGTCCTTTTAAGCTTATCCCAGGCATTCTTGAAGTCCTCTACAGTGTTTATCTTTACTACCTTTAATGGAAGTTTATTCCTTGAATCCACCAGAAGTGCTTCTGCAAATTACCCCTAAACCGTCAACATAAGATGAAGCCTCCTTGTTCTGATCTTATACTTTTAGTGAAAAATACTTCCAGCTATAGCTTTATTAAAGGGACATGAAACCCACATTTTTTCTTTCATGATTTAGAAAGAACATGTCATTTTAAACAACTTTCTAATTTACTTCTATTATCTAATTTGCTTCATTCTCTTGATATCACTTGCTGAAAAGCATATCTAGATATGCTCAGTAGCTGCTTATTAGTTGCTGCACATAGAGGCCTCGTGTGATTGGCTCAGACATGTGCATTGCTATTTCTTCAACAGGATATCTAAAGAATTGTGCAAATTAGATAATAGAAGTAAATTGGAAAGTTGTTTAAAATGACACGCCCTATCTGAATCATGAAAGTTTAATTTTGACTAGACTGCCCCTTTAAGTAACTTGTAATGTGCTTTATGTTACCAGGTGTTGATCTTCCCTATCTCCCCTCCCATTTCCTTTTTTGTAGTGTGATGATGTAGAGCGCTGTCCTACCCAGTCTCTATGTAGTGGTAATGCTGTCTGATTAAAGGACCAGTCAACACAGTAGGTTTGCATAATCAACAAATGCAAGATAACAAGACAATGCAATAGCACTTAGTCTGAACTTCAACTGAGTAGTAGATTTTTTTTCTGACAATTTTAAGTTATGTCTTTTTCCACTCCCCCTGTACCATGTGACAGCCATCAGCCAATCACAAATGCATACACGTACCATGTGACAGCCATCAGCCATTCACAAATGCATACACACTTATTCTTGCACATGCTCAGTAGGAGCTGGTGACTCAAAAAGTTTAAATATAAAAAGACTGTGCACATTTTGTTAATGGAAGTAAATTGGAAAGTTGTTTAAAATGGCATGCTCTATCTGAATAATGAAAGTTTAATTTTGATTGAGTGCCCCTTTAAGTAATCCATCTGGCAGTGCACAGCATTTAGGCAACAGCGTATGTCAAGCCAGTCAATTGAAAAAAAAGCAACAATGCTAATTAAGTGAACAAATTAAACGTCTCTCGAAGAAATAATAGAACATTGAGGGGGCAGGCAGGGGGATTAAAAGTAACTATATATTTTAAAGGAAACATATATATATACCGTATATATATATATATATATATATATATATATATATATATATATATATATATACTGTATATATATATATATATATATATATATATACAGTATATATATATATATATATATATATATATATATATATATACACACATATAAATCTCACAAAACATAGATTAATAATATATTCAGCAAAAACATAACTTTACATTTCTGTGGTTAGCCATTGCATCCTGAGTTCAAGGTCTGTATGTTTATTAACTCCTTTTTAATTGTGTGTAATGATGCTAAAAGGTTTGTGCGATTACCTGCTACACTAAAAAAACAAACAGATATGCGTGCAGCAGGTCTTTTTAATGGATTTCAACAGGGACATTATTGGTATTGGTGTGTTTGCTGGTTTTATTGATTTCATTAATTTTTATTAATATACAAGTGCTTATTATTAATTTTTTAACTATAACTGATTGTACAGTAAGTGTTTGTTTCTGTTTGATGGCATTGCTTTGTAATGTCAATGAATATTGGGCTAATTTCAGTAAAAAAAACTATTGTAGGTACAAGTAGTACCTGTAAAAAACAAATAAAGCAAATTTAAGATTTAACACCCCCCCCAAAAAAAAGAAGTTTATTGACCTTACCTTCATCGCAGTCCTCTTCTTTTTTCTTCAAAAGCGCGTCACAGGCTTCCTGTCTAACCACAGCGTACCTGATCGTGCCGTTGAACTAAATGTCATACGCTCCAGTGTTTGGTAAAGCTGTTGGCTGCTTTACCCATCCCAGGAGAGCACTACATTTAGTTCAACTGCACGATGGGTGTATTGTTATTAAACAGTGAGCCCGTGATACGCTTCTGAAAAAAAACAGTGGCGCAGAAGAGGATGGTGATGAAGGTAAGGCAAGTAAACTTTTGGGGGAATTAAATCTTTAATTAGTTCTATTTTTCTTACAGGTGCAGAATTATGTAACAAATAACAGTGTTGACTGTCCCTTTAAAGGGACATGAAACCCACATTTTTTCTTTCATGGTTTAGAAGGAGCATGTATTTTTAAACAACTTTCTAATTTACTTCTATTAACTAATTTGCTTCATTCTCTTGATATCCTTTGCTGAAAAGCATATCTAGATAGGCTAAGTAGCTGATGATTGGTGGCTGCACATAGGTGCCTTGTGTGATTGGCTCACCCAGGTGTATTGCTATTTATTCAACAAAGGATATCTAAAGAATGAAGCAAATTATATAATAGAAGTAAATTGGAATGTTGTTTTAAATTGTATTCTCTATCTGAATAATGAAAGAAAATGTTTCGGTTTACTGGCCCTTTAAGTGAAGGACCATTTTTTAGAAAACCAATAAAGTAAAACGTGCTTTCAATATGCTATGAAAATGTCTAAATATTAAACGGTAGATTCTAATCAAGCCCATAGTTCTCTGCAATTAACAGTGCAATGACAACATATAATATAATAATAATACATTGCACATAGAGCTTTTTATTACATTTTATGATTGCTTCTTCATATTCTTTTTAGAAACACTATTGCAAAATACCGTCTTACAAAATACATTTTTTATTAACATTTGAATCTCTTAAATTGTTAATAAACTGCACTTTTTTGCTTTCTCTGAGCATTAAAGAAAGATGCCTGTTTTTATCTCCCCTGCCATGACCAATTAGGGACATAAATGAATTGTCTACAACACTGATACATTACAGTGACTCTGTAGCATGTTGCACGATCAGAGTGTAATTTTAAATCTATAAATCAGAACATAATAACTCCCTCCCAAGTGGTGCCATTGTACTCACAAAGCAGATGCCTGCTTGGCGCATGAAAACTCCTGTACAGATGTTGTTAGGACGGCACAAGTTCCTGCCTGTTACTGTAACATTGAGCTCCTGCAACCTATCAGGAACACGTCCTTGGGTGCTGAGTCGTCCCCATCCTGCAGCTGTACACGGAGTACCTTCAGGTACGGTTTCGTTGACACGAGGCAAGCTCACCACCTGCACATTGCTGTTTAGTGTCACTGCTCGGTCCAGCTAGAGGGTAGACAGCACAAGAATTGTAAGACCTCATAATTAAAACTTTCAGACAGAGCATGCAGTTTTATAAGACTTTTTAAATTACCCTATTATCAAATGTACTGTTCTCTTGAATTCTTTTGTATAAACAGCATACATAGGTAGGCTCAGAAGCAGCCATGCTCTTCTGGGAGCTAGCTGCTGGATAGTGACTACACACATGTTTCTTGTCATTGGGTCGCCAGATGTGTTCAGGTAGCACTCAGTAGTGCATTGCTGCTCTGGAGCTGTCTTTATTTATGTGTTTAATATTACAGCAAGTAATAACACCACTATCCAAAAATAATGTATTTAGCTGTATTACTGTATAACGTGTGGGTAGTTCTGAATCATTGTTACTCTTACTGGCTACTGTTTCACACCTATCACACCTGTCTTTCTATTGTAGCACAGATCTGATTGGATATCTTTTGCTCAGAAAATTTGACTAACCCTAAGTATCACAATGTCATTCTGCAGAGTCTGAGGGTTAAAACCATTCTCAAAAACCCTTGAGATTTGATATTGTTGCTTGGATGCTTCATTGGCACGGAGGGAGTGTGCTCCCAATACTACTGTAACCTGGTTTGGATTTCTGTAAAAGGAAACATGAAAAATAATAAATTTACAAGGGTAGAGGTCATATTAAAGGAACATCAAACACATTCTAATTACAAGATTTTTCTTCATTTGTGTAATAAATTAACATAACATAGAAACATATATTTTGATGGCAGATAAGAACTAGAAGCCCAAAAATCTGCCAACATTTCCTAAAAGTGTAAACTTATCTAATTTGTAGGCAAGCCTTATGCTTATCCCATGCATTCTTGATGTCCCCCACAGTGTTTGTCCTCCTCATCTCTAATGAAAGTTTATTCCATGAATCACAAATTGCTCCTCAACCTGCTACCCTTCATCTTGAGATCATGACCCCTTGTTCTGGAATTATTCTTTTTGGGAAAAATACTGTCATCCTCAGCTTTACTAAGACCCTTAATATCACCTATTCTCTCCTCTAAGCTATACATATTTAGGTCATTGAGCCTTTCCTGGTATGTTTTATTTTTCAGACCACTATTTAATAAAACACCATTGAACAGATTCCAGTTTGTTTATATCCTTCTGGAGATATGACCTCCAGAACTGCACACAATACTCAAGATGAGGACTAACTAATGATCTGTAATGTGGCATAAGAGCCTTACAATTTCTGCTGTAAATACCTCTACCAATACAACCGAGCATTCTACTTGGTGTACTTGCTGCAAAACTGCATTGTTTACTAAATTTTAAATCATCTGAAATAATAATTCTCAAGTCCTGTTCCTCTTTTGTAACAATCAGTAAAGTGTCATTGAGTCTGTAATTAAAGTTTGGATTTTTCTTTCCTAAATACATAATTTTGCACTTTGCAATGTTCAACTTTAGATCCAAGTAATTTGCACCAATCCTCAAATGTTTTTCTTATTTAGTAAATCAACATGGAACATCAACTCATAAATTAATGTTTGTATCATCTGCAAGCAGACATACATTCCCTTGTAGCCCTTTGCTAATACCACACGTCACTCAGATGAGTTTGAAACATTTTTCAGAGGTATCTGTTATTCAATGGTCAAATGCCACCCACCACTTGCCTTATTGGGGATAGCCAATCCAGACTTGTGGACTACTTAAATAGACATAGCCAACCACTGTTATTTTGTTGGCAAAATCTTCATTATTTTTCTTCAGCATAGATGATACGATAGCAAACTACAAGCAGTACAAAAGTTATAGACATTGATTTTGGAAAGAGAGTGTACAGATAAACGAAGTTACATAAAACAGTAATGATTATCAGCATGGCACACTTCCTCTCGCAATGGTCCTCAAATACTTACATATCAGTAAGGCAGTGAGCAGCTGTCATCAGGAACTGAGGAGCGATCAAGGACCCACCACAGAAGTGCTGTCGTCTGAATTGTAGGGATGCAATGTAAGGATGAGAGTTCGGTCTCGCCTCTCTGCCCCCCACAATCCCAGTCTTTAGGGAACCTGTGTCAGATGATTTGTTAATTCCTGGTATGCATCACTTACATGTATTTTCACAGTTTTACCCAGTCCTTGTCACACTCTATACAGTTAGCACAAATACATACACCTCCCTACACAAGTGCTACATATCTCATATGTAATGCTCATAGTCAAAGAAGTGCACGGTCAATACTATTTACACAGCTACACCAGGATTAGATTTACACTTCTGTTGCTCCTAGACTAATGGTAAACAAGTACTGGATGACTTTTTCCCATCCCTGCATCTTGTGATCATCACTAACATAAAAGAGGGAAAACCGCACACAAATATTTTCCGGGCACAGAGTTATGTATCTGCCTCATCCAACAGCATACAGCATAAAATTAAACTCCAACTCCAGCCTCCATATGTCTAAAATAAACCATTATTCAATACATCAGGGTCCTAGGCTTGTGAAGGTTTTGGATCTTCCATAGACCCTTAATCATGTCTAAATGCATACATAAGGATTTTTACCGTTTACATCAATAATTCACAGCCTATTTGATAACACTGCCATCACATGGATAATTTTGGTATTGTAGTATAATCACCATATATAGAATTTCATTTTACTGCCATCTGGTGGACATTTCATTTGTTATACTCAGTTATCCCTATATCACCGAATACAATTAAAAACCTTAGTTAAAAACATAGTACAAATCATATATTTTCAATTTTAAAAATATCATATGTACAACTTACAACTACCAGATCCCTATATTAATCCCAATTAGGCTATCCAAAAATGTATCAAATAAAGAGACCAAACAAAGTCTTTATTCATACCTTTAGGTATTAACGTTTACAGTTTATAAATCCAAAACAATTCTCGCATTTTTAGCTGATGCTCCCTGTCTTCACGCCTCCTTGTTCTCACTTTTTCAATCACCTGAAATGTAAGCTGACTTAGATTGTGTCCATTTTTTTAAAAGATGGGACAATCCATAGGCATCTCTGTTCTTGCATCCAATGTTTGATTTGTGCTTGTTAATATGCTTGCTTATCTCCATGGTGGTATTGCCAATATAAATTAGGCCACATGGGCATTAAATAAGATATATTACAAACATTGATCTACATGTTAAATACTCATTTATTTTAAACTTTGTAACTTTAGTTGGGTGGTAAAAAAATTCACCTTTCACTATTATGCTACAGTTATTACACCCCAAACATGGAAAACACCCAGTTCTCAAAGGGCTAATTGTTTTCTGTATATTAATCGTATTGCTCCCGATATCAGCATGTACTAGGAAATATTTTAAATTCTTATTTCTCTTATAACCAACGGTTAGCCTTGATTAAAGGTCTGTTTTAAACATATGGAGGCTGGAGTTGTAGTTTGATTTTATGTTGTATCATCACTAACATGTCTGTTTGCCTTTGTTGGCCATAAATATGCACATCACACATACAGTTATTGTTGGGGTGGACTAGGCAGACAAGCACACAGAAATCAAAATTAAAATGATAGACAACAAATTACAAGGTTGTATCATTTGGCCAACTTGGAAGACAACCTCTGTATTTATTACATTGCTTGATGAAAAAATATGACCTTGATCTTCACTCCTTTACATTCTAACACAGCAAATTCTAGACAGCATCACACAAGGGACAGGATTATACAAAACTAAGAGGACATACCAGTAAATCTAAATAAATACAAAAGAGCAGGAATACCAGAATATCAGGTTATGTTTTAGTAGGCAACAGATACAATGTTACTTTCAAAATAACTACCTATAAATGGTAGACTCTTCAGAATAGCCCCTCCCTCTTGTATTAATTTGTTTGGTATTGTCTGCGTTATGTATGCAGTATGTATTTTTGGCCATTAATTAATATAATTGTGTACCCCTACTTATGTATCCAGTGCAATGGACTCTAGCAGTATCTTACAGATAAATGATAACAATAACAATACTTTACATAAATGTAGTAGATTTGTGAGTAGATAGATAGATTGATAGATAATGGATATATCGATAGATGGATAGATAGATAGATGATAGATAGATAGATAATAAATAGATAAATAGATAGATAATGGATAGACAGATAGATAGATAGATAGATGATAGATAGATAGATAGATAGATAGATAGATAGATAGATAGATAGATAGATAGATAGATAGAATATATCACATGCTCGTTTATTACACTTCAACAATTGATCATAATGCCTCAATGGTTATCATCATTAAAAAGATTGTGAGCCACTGTGATTCTTTTCTCTCCTTAAATGTGTTCCCAGTGACAAATTTACCTGCTGGGTGTATTAAATTGTTTACAGATAGCTCCTTTACTTTGATTTTGTAATTTGACTTAGCTGCTTTTTGCCTGTTTTATCCCTACCTATACTGAATATGTCAATACTTAAGTAATGGTTGTAGAAAAGTTTTGTAAACAAGAATAATTATAAATAAATCACTCTCCCAGTGGGGGTTTGGACATAGAGATAATACAATGTTAATTTTCTATTGTTCTCTCTAAGTATTGGTCTCACTGTATATATTGATTTTGTGTAAATAATAGAATAATAGATTACGAGTGGAGCGGAATTTATATTTTTATTTTACAAGTTGAAAGTTTTCACATGAGTGCTAACCCGACGCATGCAAAAGTCTAACGTATTCCCCCATAGACATAAATGCTAACACTATTGCGTTTACTCAAGTGTGCTAACCCAGCATCAAAATATGAATAAATGCACATTCCAATGTTCTTCACATAGCAGAATTTGTTCTATTTATTCTTGAATACATATTTCTATATATATCTGAGGATGTTATTGGTAAAATATATATCTATATATACATACATATGATTATATATAGGTTATTATTATTATTATCGGTTATTTGTAGAGCACCAACAGATTCCGCAGTGCTATAAACATAGGCGGAATGCAAGGAAACATTTATAGGGATCAGACAGGTAGAGGGCCCTGCCAAGAGTCGCACTGTTGTAATCAGCTCTAACGAAGGTGATCTACAAACAGCTGGACTCTTAGGCTTACAGGCTAAGGGGGTTTAAGGGGATAGCAATGGAGCAGAGGAACTGGTATAAAGAAAGTGTAGGTTGTATGCATCGCTGAACAGAAGAGTCTTTAGGGAGTGCTTGAAGCTTTTAAATCTAGGGGAGAGTTTTGTGGAGTGAGGCAGGAAGTTCCACAAGATGGGAGCCAGTCTGGAGAAGTCCTGTAAAGGGAGTGTGATGAGGTGACAAGAGAGGAGGAGAGTAGAAGGTCGTGAGCAGAGCGAAGGGGACGGGAGGGAGAGTATCTGGAGACAAGGTCTGAGATATAGGGGGGAGCAGTGCAGTTGAGGGCTTTGTATGTCAGAGTGAGAATTTTGTGTTTAATACTAGAGACAAGAGGAAGCCAGTGAAGGGATTGGCAGAGAGGTGTGGCAGATGAAGAGCGACGTGTAAGGAAGATGAGCTTGGCAGAGGCATTCATTATGGATTGTAAAGGAGCTAGGCGGCAGCTAGGGAAACCAGAGAGGACAGAGTTGCAGTAATCGAGGTGGGAAAGGATGAGAGAGTGGATTAAAATCTTAGTTGTGTCTTGTGTAAGGAAATGTCTAATTTTAGGGATGTTTTTAAGGTGGAAGCGGCAGTAATTTAGCCAAGGACTGAATATATATATATATATATATATATATATATATATATATATATATATATATATATATATATATATATATATATATATATATATACATATATATATATATATATATATATATATATATATATAAATTTCTATTTAAGAATACTTAGAACATATTCCCCTAAGTGCCGAACATTGGAAAGTGAAATATTTCCAGTAGATACATAGCTACACTTTATTAAATATAAATATAGCATAAAAATGCTTTATCATGTTTTCAGCTATATATGTCTATATATGTGTTCATATGTATTTACGTGTTTACATGTTAGTACATAAATACACATATAAATACATATGTACACACATATATAAGCATGTATGTATGTATATATATATATATATATATATATATATATATATATATATATATATATATATACATATTTAGAAATATATATGTATGTATCTCTATGTTAAAGTCCTTAGCAATTTTTTATAACACCTGAGACCTCACCTTATAACTTTTTATGTAATATTTTTTTAGTTAACCAGAGCTATGTAGTCACGCTATCCCCACGCACGTTAAGTCAATGGCACTCATTCAAACAACTACTTTCAACTAGTAATATGCATGCTACTTCCGATGCACAAAGAGCTGTAATAAACCCCTTATTGCTCGTGCAAAACAGTTAGCGTGCCATTTTTAATCTGGCCCTTCATTATATTGTGGTTTCAAGTATCAGAAACAGCATTTTCAAATACAAAAATAAACCCAAAAAACAATCTCCCATACATTTTATACTCTGTAGCTGGTATAAGTCATTGCAAACATATTAAAGGAAAATGATTTTACAGTACACTGTCTGTATTAAATAAAATGACCCTTTCCTGGTGCTTATCAATTTCTTCTGCATCTACTGAACATTTCTAGCAGGAGGCCAAATCCTGTGTGTATCTAATTCATAGAAACCTGACGAAAACCCTACACATTAGTTAACTGAAGTAAATATGTACTCACCAGCATAGACTTGGCATGCTAAAAGAAGTACCCCAATTGGTAGATGCAGATTTCCCATCTTGCTCATTATTCAACTTTGGGAACCTATGGCTCACACACATTTTATACCTGTGTTACATGAGTTGCAGTTTTGTAATTAACTACCCACATCCCCATCACTGACTATTCCTAGACCACAAAGATACAGTTGCAACTGCCTCTCTGCTCTGAAGAGGAAGTGTTTGGGGATGAACTAGTGCAACAATCCAATTATTAAGGAGAAGTTGTGAAGTGACACAAAATTGAGGTGACATTTACCATAATAAGAGAGTCATAAGCAAAGTTGGGAGTGTAAAATGTGCACAAGATATATTGATAGCACACCCTGCACTGTGATCTAGATTTTGTTCTGGGGAGCAGCTGAGTTTTGTGTTTCTTTTAAAGGTTGTCTGAAACCAGGAATGCCAGTAAGGGAGTAGAGATTTCTAGCATGAAACTATGGGCCTCCGAAGCAGTATTCACTGCTTAATAAACAGAGCCCTTAGTCTGAACTTCAAATGAGTAGTAGATTTTTTTCTGACAAATTTCAAAGTTATGTCAATTTCCACTCCTCCTGTATCATGTGACAGCCATTAGCCAATCACAAATGCATATACATATATTCTGTGAATTCTTGCACATGCTCAGTGTAAATATAAAAAGACTGTGCACATTTTATAAATGGAATTAAATTGTAAAGTGGTTTAAAATTGCATGCTCTATCTGAATCATGTCCCTTTAATTCTTCCTTCAGCCATCTACACTCTCCCGAATTTACTGGTCCTACCACTAAGAAATTATCTAAGTAGTGCACCACATTGCTGTCACCTACCCTTTTTACTAAAAAACTAGTGTAAGAAGGAACTAAAGGCCTCAAATATTGCACAAGACCCAGTGCATCCCATGGGAAGGCAATTATCAAAATATTACTGCCCTTGAACCTTACACTCCATTGTAGCTATCTGGATGCAACGGCAATAATCTGAATGCAGATTCTATATCAACTTTTCCTAGCAACACACCTTGCCCCAAGCTCCTCACCATGATCACTACTTCGTCAACACATTGATAAGCTACTGCGATGTCCACTTTATCTATGGCGTCATTAAAGGAACACTAAAGTCAAAATTAAACTTTCATGATTCAGAAAGAGCCTGCAGTTTTAGCAGACTTCCCAATTTGCTTCTATTATTTATTTTTATTTTTATACACACTTTCTGATGTGCCAGCTCCTTCTGAGCATGTGCACAAGTTCATGTGGTATACGTATACTCGTCTGTGGTTGGCTGATGGCTGTCACATGATAGGGAAAAAAATAAATTTGTCAGAAAAAAATCTACTACTTATTTAAAACTCAGAGTTCAAATTCAAGTGTTGTTGTATTGTCTTTTACCCCCCCCCCTACTGGGGTAAGATAAGTGCTGAATCATTTTAAACATCCCCTCTTTATTGGGTACCACCCCTAGTGAAATTACCAGCCCTCCTGTGGCTATCTAATTAAATGGCCCTTCCATTTTTCCTAATTCAACTTCCTTCCTCAATCTCTCCTTTAGCACACCTTTTATTAATAGCTCTTATTTCTTTTTTGAAAGGATAGGCCCCCAATTCTGATACTAAGTTATCTACTTTAAGAGGCGTTTTGGCAGCATCACATGTTGTATCCTCCATTGCTACCTAATCCATGAAAGGAATACCTCTCGTCTACCTTGTTCGTTTTGCTACAGTCTAGGCCTGCATGCCCTCTCCCACAATATCTGCACACGTGCTTGTATTTACAGTTTGCTCTATTGCATCCTTGGTCATTGTAGGGCAAGTGTTCCTTGGCCTTAGTTTTCTGCACCATCCACTGCAAACATGAAGCCTGTCCCTTTCCTGAATGGGTATCTGACACTTTAGCCTTTCCCATATATTGGACATCCTCACCCCAAATTTTTTTTTACCTCTGTCCCCATCTGTAAATTACCCCTTCAAAACTCTGTATCATGGTCTTTCCAGGAATAACCCCCATAGTTTATGTAACATTCAGCTATCATGTGCACATATCTTATCATGGGCTTTGTTTATTCTGGATGAGCCAATAGGAAACATTCAGCATATATCATGATACCCTTAACCCATTCAGGAAATGTCTTTTTGGCTATTATTCTTCAGCTACCTCTCTATTGCTTCCCATGTCATTTCAAATACATCAATACATTTTCCTATTCATTGCATTAATGTCTTTACTATTATACATACTCAAACCTCAGATTTTTGACGATAATGCATTATATGAAAAACAAAAACAGTAGAGAAACCTTCTCACTCTCGGACCCAGTGGTGGATCTAGAACTTAAAGGAATAGGAAAATTGAACTTGCATGATTCAGATAGAGCGTGTCATTTTAAAACACTTTTAAATTCATTACTGTTTTCATATGTGCTTTGTTTGCTTGGTATCTCTTGTTGAAAATGAGTACGCACATATCCTACCCTAGTAGGAACTAGCTGCTGATTGGTGCCTGCATTTATTTGTCTTTTGTGATTGGCTAACTAGATGTGTCCCGCTGTCTGCCAGTAGTGCAATGCTGTTTCTTCAGCAAAGGATAACAAGAGAATGAAGCAAATGTAAAAATAGAAGTAAATTGGAAAGTTGTTTGAAATTATATGTTCTATCCAATTAATGAAAGAAAATGTTTGGGTTTCTCATTACCTCCATAGAACTGCCACTGCTTGGACCCCTTAATTAACATCTATAGTAATACAACAATAGAAGGTATAATAAACAAGAAAAAATATAAGTGAAGGTGCAATGTACATCCAGTATTTAGTTTATGTGTATGGTATTACAAGGTATAATATATAGTGATATACTTTATATAGGTAATGCTGAATGTTGGGACCATACAAGAGAAAGGGAAAAAAGGCTGAGGGGCCCCACAATTTTTGGTTGCCCAGTGCCCTGCAAATACTAAGGGTGGCCCTGGAAAGATACTATAACCATAAAGAATGTTAATTCAAAAAGCATGCTCCAAAACTTAGCAAATTAACTGTTACTAGTCCAGCTGGGGCCAAGCATCAGACCATAATACAGTCGATAAAACAGACTGGTAAACTATAAAGACTGAGTCTCTGAGTAAAGGTACAGTATCAATACATAAAATAGAATATTTAGCAAGCATATTTCAGTTTCCAGACAGAGAGCTGTTATCTAGGCTAAAACTTAATTTCACATATTCCAACTAAAGTGTACACCAAAGGAGCAGATTAAGAATATCCAAAGATGTCAGGGGTGGTTCAGAAGGTGAGTGTTTTACAGGTTTTGTATAGCTAACATGATATCATCTTCCTTCACAAAATAATAAAATTATCAATTAATTAGAACATTTTCTGACACCAAGTCAGTGAATGCAGTCAGCTCTGCCCATGCATGTGTCACTAATTAGCCATAGGTTCCATAAGTTCTGAGCATTAACCAGCTGGATACATACAGTGCATTTAAGAGCTAAAGATCATTGTATGAAAATAACAGTGTAACAGATTCACGGAAGCCTGGAGCGTATTAGTTTACAATTTGGCTTTATGAGTCATCTAATTCTAACTTTCACTGTTTTAGTCTACTTATCTGTAAAGATTGTCAGTGAATTCTGCATGAGTTTGTCACATTAGCTGAATGATGTATAGGGTTTGTGACAAACACCTAATTGTGATATGAACCCGTACTTTTTTCTGGAATAATGATTTCAATTAACAGTAACACACACTAATATTTTAAAGTAAAGCAAGTATTAGATGAGATAAGTAATTGCCATTTTTATAAGTCAGGAAAAAAGACTCTGCTCCTTATAACATGAAGGTATGTTTATTTTTGCAATTTTTAACTTAGTGACTAGTGGATTAAAAGTTTACAATCTTGTCTTCTAGAGGATCATGTCACACATCTCATCTTTCCCATTGGGGACTTTATGGGTGTATGGACTTTGCTGAGAAAGAAGTACAATATCAGTACGAACATCTATTCCCTTTGAGAAAGTCAGCACACTTAGCTAAAGAAACACGTAGGGATGTGTCCCTAAGGAGCGACCGCAGCCACCACACTAACCACCATACTAATGACAACGCCACAACTATTGAAAAGAGAAAAAAGAATGCAAAACCCCTTGCTATACTATCCAGTCCAATTACACGGAGACCCCGGAGAGTACGAAGCATAATTTCAGATGGTGAAAGAGGTAATACAAATGGATGCTTGTTTCCTTTAGATGTGAGGCTTCTTTGGGACATGAGATGGTGGAGAGCGGTTAGAGGGACTTACACATTTCTGGTGAGCGATTTATTTTAAAACATCCAGTAAGTGCATTATTGTTATGCGCAAGTGTGTGTATCAAAATGATTCTCTTGAATCGGAGTTGCGTTTCTGTGCTTTTTATTTTTTAGATATACTTAAACATGGTGGTTAACATTGATAACCAGAGTCATGTAAAAATTGTCTTCTTTTAAAGTGATATAAAGTGCATAAAAGTGTGTATTTTCTTACTGCATTTTTGTTTATGAAAAACTATGGGCTAGATTACGAGTTGAGCGGTAGTTTGCATTCCCACTCACACGTTAACCCCGCTAGACTTTGGCTTTTTGTGTGCATTGGGTTGCGCGCCTATTAAGAGTTGAAAGTAAAAACTTTTCACTCACACACTAACCCAATGCACGCAAAAAACTGAACTTTGAATATTGTGACCGCATTAACATATTCCCCCATAGACTTCAATGGAAAGCAAAAAGTGGGAAATAAAACTAACACCCAACAAGTTGCACAAACCCGATCGCCTTTTTACAAGTGTACTAGCCTGACATGGAATATAAATATTTCACTTTACAATTTTCTTTACATAGCAAAATATGTTCTATTTATGCACAGATACTTCCCACCATGTAGCATACAAAAGAATCCAAAGAGAGAAATCACTGTGATTCAAACTGTGTTTTAATCCATAAGGTTTAAGTTTTCGGGGAGTAACCCCGTCATCAGACAGGTGAACAAAACAAGATTTGTTTTGGCCAAATACATACTGTATATATACATATATATATATATATATATATATATATATATATATATATATATATATATATATATATATATATATATATATATATATATATATATATATATATACAGACATATACGGATATCTATTTATAAATACTTAGAACATATTCCCCTATGTGAAAAGTATTGGAATGTGAAATATTTATAGTAAATACACAAACACTTTATCAAATATTAATATTGCATAAATATGATTTTACATGTTTTCATCTACTTGACACCAAAGAGCTCCAATGCTCATATATATATATATATATATATATATATATATATATGTCTATATATGTAAACATATGTAGGTATGTATGTGTTTACATGCGTATATATGTTTGTAAATACATAAATACACATATAAATACATATGTACACACATATAAACATATATATACTTATATATATATATATATATTTAGACATATATATGTATGTATCTCTATGTTAAAGCCCTTTGCAGCCCTTTTTATTCTAACACCTGAGCTTATATCTCGAGCCCTTATAACTTTTTAAAGAAAATTATTTTATTCCATTTTTTTTATCAGACAGTGTTATTATGAGTGTAAAAATACTTTTGAATTTTATGTTGATGTTCTTTGTGCAACTTGACTCACATAACACTTAAAGTGACAGTATGCACCAATTTTCATATAACTGCATGTAATAGACACTACTATAAAGAATAATATGCACAGATACTGATCTAAAAATCCAGTATAAAACCGTTCAAAAACTTACTTAGAAGCTTCCAGTTTAGCTCTGTTTAAAAGGTTACTGGAACACCCACTGCAAGCGGGAAATATCAGACTCCCCCCTCCCCCTTCCTTTGCATATGAAAATACCCTTTACACAAACAGGAGCAAGCTGGAGTAGGTATACATCAGTATTCTCCTAAAACTTTGGGGTTTGGTTAGGAGTCTGAAAATCAGAGTAATGTTATTTAAAAATAAGCAAAACTATCCATTTAAAAAAAAAAAAAAAAACTTTATGGGCTATATAAATAGATCATCTACAAAACATTTATGCAAAGAAAAAATGAGTGTATAATGTCCCTTTAACTAGAGCTCTTATGTTTCTATATCCCAACGTGCGTTAAATTCAATTGCACTCAAGCGAATGGTTTACTTTCAACTCGTAATAGTGCACTACTTCCAGCAGGCTCAAGCAGCCATGTTAACCCCGATATTGCTCACGAGCAACAGTTAGCACACCATTCATAACCTAGCGCTATGTGTTTAAGCCCTTCAAAGGGGTTACAACCATAGATACCTAAAGTCAGCTCCTGTAATGTTAAAGATACTATGTTGTAGTATGAAAAATATATGAATGAATCACAACTGCTGAGTAAAAAGGATTTGTAGCAAGGTTTAAACTAGATAATAACATGGATTACTAAAAGAAGTAATGTCAGAATCCGAGTATAAACTTTGCAAGTTTGTTATATGGTTAAATAGGATTAGATATTTCTATAGCTGTATCAAGAAATTGATTATTGGAGGAACAACAGAAAAACCATGACTATAACCAAAGAGGAAAAATGAAACAGTGTTAACACAAAAATTAGCTACAATGAAAGTAAAAAGCTTAACCACAATATATCAGGAATTATGGCAAGTATGCGTAGCAGTTATTACAGAAAATAGATAATAGCATGAAAAATAAGTAAGCGGTTACAGACTGTACCTTGAGGGTAAACAAGTATTGAGAAAGTTAAAGGAAAAATCTCACGGCTTGAATAGGTGAAGCGGTTGCAGCGCTGATGCCGAAAATGTTGGCGTGTGACGTCACAGCTCCACGATGCAGGGCGGAGGATTAGGCTGAATGAAGCAAGCTGACAGCAACGGCTTGAGAGAAAATGACAATTCCGGTAACAAAAGATGTAGGCTGGTTTCAGCAAGAAAAGATTGGTGAATCCACAAAAGAATAATTTAGGTTGAAATCCAAAGAGGTAAATTAGAGCTCAGTTTGAATCACACTATGGTCAGTGGAAAACAATAACAAGCAAAGTGGAGAGGGGGGAGGAGGCTTAAATAGCATAGCAGGTAAATTGATCAGAGAATTAAAGGGATATACACAGTACAAGTAACTGGTTATAATTAAACAATATGTAAACGTGACAGGATGCTCCCCTAAATGATCCACTCTGTGGATCAGGGATGAGGGCGATCCGGATTCTGTTGATGGAATTGCGAGATGAGTCTGGGGGCAGATATATTGACAGCTGGCTCCCAAGAGTCATGTTCTGAAGTGTAGCCTTTCCATCTTATCAGATACTGTAAGTTACCCCTATACATTCTAGAGTCAAGTATGGATTTAACCTCATATTCAATGTTGGGATCAATGGAGATAGGAGGAATACTTTGGAGTGAAGTGGCATCACGTACAGAACGGTAGGGTTTTAGTAGGGAAACATGGAAGGTTGGGTGTATTTTCAAAGTGCTAGGTAATTGTAACCGAACTGCATTCTCATTTATGATTTTGATTATCTGAAAAGGTCCAATGAATAAAGGTGAAAGTTTTTTACTAGGAGTATTAAGATGTAAGTTTTTGGTTGAGAGCCAAACTAAATCTCCAAGGGAATACCGTGGTGGAGCCATCCTTCTTAAATCGTAATAAAGTTTCTGTTTGGTTTTAGCTTGTTCAATAGCGTTCTTGACTTTTGTAAAATTAGAAGTGATGGAAGTTGTTAAATCAGAGATATATGGTAATGAACTTATTTGGGGTAGTAGTTGAAATGTTGGATGGAATCCATAGTTAATGAAGAATGGAGTCTGGTTGGTTGTGGAATGTACTGTGTTGTTGAATGTAAATTCGGCGTAGGGCAGATGTTGAGACCAAGAGTGTTGGTCGACATGACAATAAGACCTTAGGAATTGTTCAATGCTTTGGTTAGACCTTTCAGTCTGTCCATTAGTCTGAGGATGATAAGAGGTTGAAAGTCTTTTGTCAATATTGAAAATCTTGCAAAATTCAGTCCAGAGAGAACTAGTAAACTGGGAACCACGGTCTGTTAAAATGCGTTGAGGGAGACCGTGAAGTCTGAAGACGTGTAGTAGGAGCAGTTGTATAGTTTCGGCAGCGGTAGGTAGCTTGTGGTACGGTATAAGATGTATCATCTTACTGAATAAGTCCACCACGACAAGGATAGTGGTATAATTGGAGGATCTGGGGAGATCAACGACATAATCCAAGGCTATGTCGGCCCAAGGTCGTGATGGAGTAGGTAAAGGCATGAGTAAGCCATAGGGTCTATGTTTTGATCTTTTAGTGGTGGCACAAACTGAACAGGAGTTAATGTATTTCATTATGTCGGTATTCATATCAGGCCACCAGTAACTCCTTTTGATAAGCTCTTGTGTCTTGTGGAATCCGGTATGTCCCGCAAATAAAGATTCATGAGCTGAATGTAATATCAAATCTCTGATGGAAGGGGGTACATATAACTTCTCATCAAAATAATAGAGGGAATCCTGTTTCATTTGTAACTGTTGAAGAGGCTTAGTTTGGTCTTTATGTTGTTCTTCTCTTAGGAATGGAATAGAATCAATGAGAAACAACAGGTATTTATTCTCTGGGATTACAGATTCTTTTGGAAGACAGAGATCAGAGGAAGTAGGCAGTCGTGAGAGAGCATCTGCCTTCTTGTTCTTACTAGCCGGTCTGTAAGTGATAAGGAAATCAAATCTGGAGAAATACAAATTCCAACGAACATGTCTTGCAGTGAGGGTTTTCGTACTTTTGAGGTACTGTAAATTCCTGTGATCAGTATACACTATGGTGGGGTATGTGACACCTTCAAGGAGATGACGCCACTGTTCAAAAGCAACCTTGATAGCCAGTAATTCTTTGTCACCCACGGGGTAATGCAACTCAGGAGCCGTCAAACATCTTGAATAAAAAGCTACGGGATGTAAAGGTTTCTTTAGATGTTCTCTTTGTGAAAGAACGGCTCCAATAGCATAATCGGAGGCATCGACCTCTAATACATATTGGAGTTGGTTGTTAGGGTAACGTAATATAGGTGCAGAAGTAAATTTTTGTTTTAGGAGATCAAAAGCCTTTTGGGATTCAGCAGTCCAGATGAACTTAATATTTGATTTTGTGAGGTTGGTAAGTGGTTTGGCAATTGCTGCAAATTTTTTTATAAATTTTCGATAAAAATTTGCAAAGCCAAGGAAGCTTTGTACCTGTTTCTTATTATTTGGCTCTGGCCACTGTCTTATGGTAGTGATTTTTGAGTCATCCATCTGTATGCCAAATTCCGAAATCTGATAACCAAGAAAGGTGATCTGGTTTGTATGAAATATACATTTCTCGGCTTTAGCATATAAAGAGTGTGAGCGTAGGCGTGATAATACCTGTCTGACGTGTTTAATGTGATCTTCTAATGTTTTTGAATAGATCAAAATATCATCAAGATAGATTACAATATAAGTGTCAAGGATATCTTTGAAAATATCGTTAATAAAGTGTTGGAAGGTTGCCGGGGCGTTGCAGAGACCGAATGGCATGACGGTATATTCATACAAGCCATAACGAGTACGAAATGCCGTCAGCCATTCGTCTCCAGCCCTCATCCGAACGAGATTATATGCACCTCGAAGGTCAAGTTTAGTGAAGACCTTGGCACCTTCCAAACGCTCAATTAGCTCTGAAATAAGGGGCAAAGGATACCGGTTTTTAACGGTAACCTTGTTAAGCTGCCGGTAGTCCACTATGGGTCTTAAACTGCCATCTTTATTTTTTACAAAAAACATACCGGCCGCAGCGGGAGAAGTAGATGGTCTGATGAACCCCTTCTGTAGATTTTCTTCAATATATGATTTTAAGTGTTCCAGTTCAGGTTTGGACAACGGGAACACATGACCGCAAGGTATGACTGCACCTGGTAATAAATCAATAGGGCAGTCATAAATACGATGCGGCGGTAGATTTTGAGATTCTTTTTTACTGAAAACATCAATAAAATCAGCATAAACATCAGGTATCTCTATATCAGTGGAGATTTGAGGTGGTTGTAGAAGCAGGGTAGGGTAGCAAGTGGATAAGCAATACTCAGAATTAAGCTTTACACTTAGATCTGACCATGAAATCAGAGGGTTATGTAATTTTAACCATTGTAGGCCTAAAATGAGAGGGAAGACGGGGGATGTAATGACATCAAAAGAAATGTACTCCCTATGGTGGTCTGGTGTGGATAGGAGCAATGGTATTGTTTCATACATTACCGGTCCAGAGGACAAAACCTCCCCATCAATACCCCTTAAAGGTACAGGAGCCTTTTTTTTTATAAGTGGAATTTTATTTTTTGTGGCAAAAGACACATCAATGTAAGAAGCAGAAGCACCAGAGTCAATTATCCCTGAAACGTTCACTCGAAGTTGATCCCACTGCAAGAGAAGGCATAGGTTACAGTAGCTTGCAGAGTGTGACACAGCATTTAAGGAATAAAAAGGATGGGAATTCTTACCCTTATTCTGTTTCTGGAGAATGGGACAGGCCTTGACAGTATGCTCTTCTGATGCACAGTACATGCATAGATTCTGAGAACGCCTTCTTAACTTTTCTTGATTGCTTAATGGGCCTTTAAGAAACCCAATTTCCATAGGTTCAGTGGTGTTTTTAACATGAGAATATGTTGGTAAAGTAGGGTTTTGTTTTTTATGTGTTGGTTCATGATATCCTTTCTCGTTTTGTCTCTCCCTAAGTCTTCTGTCAATACTGATACTAAGATTAATTAGTTCCTCCAAAGTGTGAGGAATTTCAATGCGAGAAAGTTCGTCTTTAATAGATTCTGACAAACCCAGTCTGAACTGATTTTTTAGAGACAAATTATTCCATTGAGTGTCAGTAGCTAGCCTCTTAAAATCTGCAATATAATCTTCTACATCTCTTCTTCTCTGTTTAAGAGAGCGCATTGCAGTTTCAGCGGTTAATTGTTTGTAAGGGTCGTCATAAAGCTGACCAAGGGTAGAAAAGAAAGAATCTAGAGAGTTAAGTATATCATCGTTTGTTTCCAGGAAGGAATTAGCCCAACTTCTGGGTTCTGCTCTTAAGTAGGAAATGGTAGTCATCACCTTAACTCTGTCAGTGGGATATGTGTATGGTTTTAGTGCAAACAACAGAAGACAAGCGTTTTTAAATTCTCTAAATTGTTTTCTATCCCCTGAGAATACATCTGGGAGACTAACTTGTGGTTCCTGGAACCGGGTTCTACTATCTACAAAGTCTTTAATATAAGTTTTCAGTCCCTGGTTTTCTTGTTTGAGGGTATTGAGGCCATCAGTTAAGGCATCCACTTTTTGAGAGAGAGTTTGTATCTGATTAGACATCTCAGCTGGATCCATATTTTATGGCTTGTTATTCTGTAATGTTAAAGATACTATGTTGTAGTATGAAAAATATATGAATGAATCACAACTGCTGAGTAAAAAGGATTTGTAGCAAGGTTTAAACTAGATAATAACATGGATTACTAAAAGAAGTAATGTCAGAATCCGAGTATAAACTTTGCAAGTTTGTTATATGGTTAAATAGGATTAGATATTTCTATAGCTGTATCAAGAAATTGATTATTGGAGGAACAACAGAAAAACCATGACTATAACCAAAGAGGAAAAATGAAACAGTGTTAACACAAAAATTAGCTACAATGAAAGTAAAAAGCTTAACCACAATATATCAGGAATTATGGCAAGTATGCGTAGCAGTTATTACAGAAAATAGATAATAGCATGAAAAATAAGTAAGCGGTTACAGACTGTACCTTGAGGGTAAACAAGTATTGAGAAAGTTAAAGGAAAAATCTCACGGCTTGAATAGGTGAAGCGGTTGCAGCGCTGATGCCGAAAATGTTGGCGTGTGACGTCACAGCTCCACGATGCAGGGCGGAGGATTAGGCTGAATGAAGCAAGCTGACAGCAACGGCTTGAGAGAAAATGACAATTCCGGTAACAAAAGATGTAGGCTGGTTTCAGCAAGAAAAGATTGGTGAATCCACAAAAGAATAATTTAGGTTGAAATCCAAAGAGGTAAATTAGAGCTCAGTTTGAATCACACTATGGTCAGTGGAAAACAATAACAAGCAAAGTGGAGAGGGGGGAGGAGGCTTAAATAGCATAGCAGGTAAATTGATCAGAGAATTAAAGGGATATACACAGTACAAGTAACTGGTTATAATTAAACAATATGTAAACGTGACAGCTCCAGAGTGGCAAGTTAAGGTTGCTAGGTGTACAGTATTTAACTGGGCAGTCCAATATTTCCGCAGACTGTCCAGTAAAATCTCTGCAAAAATATCAGACACTAAAATGTCCAGTTTTTTTTTAAAGATGGCCTGAGGAAATGGTGCTGTGCCACTGAGAAACGCATTGCCGCTGTTTTAAAACTTTTTATTAAACTTTTACACCTTTTAAGATCTCGCTGCTGCATCTTATTTCTCCTTGGATTGTTGACTGGCTGCTGAGTGTCCTCCGTGGCTTCAAGTGGAAATCTCTGGACTCCCTTCACTGTGGGACGAGGATTACCCCTGGTTCAGTTGTGCCTGAGAGTCTGCCGGATGACTTTTTGGATCCAGCTTGCCTATATAGCACATATGTGCCTATCATCACGTGAGTAGGATTGACTCCTTTTTCTACACTACTGTTTGGTGTGACCAGCTGATTGGAACTATGTGGCGCCCTCTATCTTTTGTATTCTAGAATTTTTTTAAAGTCCCTTTAGACGCTGCTAAAGTTTAAAGGTCTCTTAAAAGCATTTCAAATATATAGGTAAAGAAAAAATGCTGTCTTATAGGTTGCTAGCACTCAATGGTACTGTTCTGTTTGCTACTTGTAGTCACTGGAGTAAAATCTCTGCTCTGTTTTTATTCCTCAAAACCTTGATTTATGCTCTGTTTGTGCGACTGGAAACCAATGTCATGGAAGGGGTCAAATCACTGTAGCATGCGTTTAACAGACAGCCAAGAGGATAAAACGTAGGTGAGGCCTGAGGTTTTTGGAGAGGAGCCATTGTGTGACCCATCTACTACTTTTGCCTAATCATAGGTCTGCAAGTTGTCCAGTAGTTTTGTGGAGAGCAACGGACAACGCTAGTGGCAATGCACTTAAAGGGACAGTAAAGTCAAAATTAAACTTTCATGATTCAGATAGGGCATGCAATTTTAAACAACTTTCCAATTTACTTTTATCATCAAATTTGCTTTGTTCCCTTGGTGGTATATTTGAAAAGCTAAACCTAGCTAGGCTCAAACTGATTTCTAAACTGTTGAAACCCGCCTCTTAGCTCAGAGCATTTTGAAAGTTTTTCACAGTTAGACAGTGTTAGTTCATGTGTGTCATATAGATAACATTGTGCTCACTCCCGTGAAGTTATTTAGGAGTCTTCACTGATTGACTACACTGCATGTCTGTCAAAAGCACTTAGATAAGGAGGCTGTCTGCTGAGGCTTAGATACAAGGTAATCACAGAGGGTAAAAGCATATTAATATAACTGTGTTGGTTATGCAAAAACGGGGAATGGGTAATAATGGGATTATCTATCTTTTTAAATAAGAAAAAATGTGGTGTAGACTGTCCCTTTAAGCTTCAGAGCTGAATAGCGCATATGACACTTAAGATTGGCTCACCTGTCTAAATTCAGCTCAGGATTGTGAGTGCATTATTACTCCAGAGCAGACGTTATGTGCTTGAACCCTTTGCAGGAGTTAAACACATAGTTACATGCAAGCAATAGTGCTATAAGACAATGGTCTGGCGTATTATAAAGTTTTTATTATTGCTGTTTAAGGCTTTTTTAATCAAATGGCCTCTTGAGTGTTTGGCTTTATTTTTAGATGAGACAGAGACAAAAGTTTAGAGCTCACATTTATTTTTTGTGTCATACAGGTCTGACCATTTCTATTTACACACTGTCAAACAATGATCATGCTTGAGGGGGATGCACACTGGAGTCCAAATTATAACCCAAGCGTTAACAGGACATTGTACAGTAATTTTCTCTCTGCTTGAAAGTGTTCCCAGTAATCTGTTTCACATGCTGGAGTGTATCAAATTGCATATAAATTCATCCTTTGCCTTCATTTTGCCATTTAAAATAGCTGTTTTTGCTGGTAGAAACCACTGCATATACTGTAAAAATGTATAGTTTAGTATTCTCTGTGTAAAAGCTATGTAAGCAAAAGGCAACAAACAGCAATTAAAAGGAACAGTTTATTTAGAAATGTTCTCCTCTTTAATTTGTTCCTATTGGTCCACTGTACCTGCTGGAGTGTATTAAATTGTTTACAAGTATTTCCTTTATCTTTTATTGGAATTTGAAATAGTTAATTTAGCCTGTGGTATCCCCACCTATTCTGAAATTTTCTGGCCTTAGGATCAAATTTATAGATAGGTTGTATAGACACAATCAGCAGAAGAAATTACACTCCCAGTGGGGTATAGAAGAGAGATAAGGTAAGATTTGTATAGGTTGAACTCGATGTACTTTAGTCTCTTTTCAACCTCATTTACTATGTATTTACAATGTAAAATGTTAATTTTCCATTGTTCTCTCCAAGTACTGGTCTTTGGTTTACGGACAGATATAACATAAAGAAGCATGTATACATACACAATGTGATAAAGTAATGAGATCTAATTATACCTACAAGCTCAACCCATTTTATTAGGTTGTGGCTTCAAAACACAAAATCAGCTAATTCCTATACACAAAACTTAAAAAGCAAATTCTCATACATTTTATACTCTGCAGCTGGTAAAAAAAAGTAATTGGAAAACACATTAAAGATTACTGTCCCTTTAAATTTCCAGTGGGAGGTGAAAGATAGGAAATGTAATGTGGTGTATGAGACATTTATTGTTGATATCTTTCTGAGTGCTTAGGGAATGCTCCTTTTTTATTTCCCTGCTTTTGTTTTTTGCCTATTTTATTATCACACTGCCTCAGTGGGTATGTTTTGTTGACTGAGGATTATTGTGGCTTTTCCAACCAGTAATATATGTATTTGCTTCAGTCAGTAAAACAGTTAATCATATACAAAAATAAACCTAAAAGAACAATTTCTCATGCATGTTATACTCTGCAGCTACTATAACAAGTCATCTGGACCACATTAAAGGGAAAACAATTCTATAGTATGATGTCCTCAGAGATTGTCTTCTTTCCTACAACGGTTCCATAATCCTCCAAGTTGCACTGGGGCTGCCACTGACTAAAAGGGGCATAAAAGAAACACATATAAATGCAAGGTTTGCATACAAAATAAAACTTTTAAAAGGATTTAGGAGGATTGTTGGAGTACATTTTCAAAAGTCACTTATTCCTTCTACTGAGGCTTGTTAGGGACAGGTGTAAATAAGTTACTATGGTGATCAAGGTGTAGAATACATCATGGTTAGGACTGTGAAGTCTCCAGTATACACTTTCAATTCTTGTAGGAAAAGGAAACCTACAATTATCAAAATTAAATTACATGAAAAGACGCAAACAATATAATGCACGTTTACTACACTCAATTTTAAGGGACATTCTAGCAGCATTAAAAATAAGCTGTATGTTTTGCTATATCATTTTATTTTTAAGTGAACTTTCTTCATTTATTGTATGTTTAACTCCTTAAAAAAAGTTTAAACACATTCAAAATTGCATTCTAAGAACACCTCTTTTCTGCTTGGATATGGATATTAATTGGAGCATACAAATGTATATCTGCATCTTATTTGCTCAAACACTGTATCCCTTTCTGGGTGGCAAAGTATATATTATTATTATTATTTTTATTATTATCTGGTATTTGTAGTGCGCCAACACATTTCCCCACTTTACATAGGGGTAACACATAGGAAAAGAAAATAATTTGTTTCAAATCAAATATTCTAACAAAATTCCTTCACACATTTTATGTTACAATCTCAAAGTGTTCCATCTTTCTTTAAGGGCACTTTTACTGCCTCTCTTGTGGACAAACCATTGGGGCATTTGTAGCCCCTTGCATCCTTTGGATGCCCATAATTGTGGTGTCAGATATACTTGCGTAAAATACATTCATAATTTGA